>NC_134355.1:659288214-659488214 GCF_048569485.1 Anomaloglossus baeobatrachus | reverse complement strand
GCTCTCCGGGCTGCCCTTCAGCTTTACGTCCAGGGCAAACCACCCCCTCTCTCCGCAGTGCCGGGTGTAACGCACCATGTCCCCTGGTATAAGATTGCGGCCAGGATGCTCTTCGGGCAGGTGAGCATGTACATCCCGCCGAGCCACAAACACCTCGGCCTCCAGGCCCGGTTCGTATATGAACCCGTAGCCCCGGCGGATATCGAATCGCCTCACCTGCCCCTCGTAGAACGGGCCCCGGACACGGAAGGTCGCTTGCCGCAGGTTTTCCTTCTCCCTTATGGCTCGGGCCACCAGCTCGGCTTTCCTTCGCTCCCTCTCCGCGATCTCCAGGCCCAGCTTGGTCGGCTCCCTGTCCCAGTATGGCTCCGGCGCACGGGTTGAGCCCCGCGGGACATCCAGCACGTTACCCACTGTCAGAAAGGTGGGCAGCGTATCCCGCGGTGTCATGGCCTTGGGCGCCGCTTTGCAGTGACAACCCGGCGCCACCTCAGCCGAGGTGTGGGGGATGGGCACAGGGGCTTTCCGCAGCTGGGCCCTCGGCTCAGAGCGGGTCATCGGCTCCGGCTCGGGAAGCTGCTCGGGGACTGTCTCTGGCACTATCTTCGGGGCCTTCCATGGCAATGCCTCCGGTTGGCTTCGGGCTCCGGCTACAGGTCGGTCCGCTGGGGCGGACGGGCTGGGTATCGCTACCGGTTGCGGTGGTAGCGGGCCTAGTGGCGGGGTCACGGCCTCCGAGACGGGTGGCGAGGGAGGCAACGGGGGGAGAGGGCTTGGACCGGGTCCCTCAGCCGCAGCGACCGGTCCCTCCGGGACATAGGGGCGTGGGTAACTCACCCTCCCTTCCTCCGCTTCCTCCTCGCGTCTCCGCACGGCTGCCAAAACGTCCGCCATGTCGGTCTCCCACTCCTCCAGGAGGAGCTGCATTTTGACCTGCAGCCTTAGATGGAGCTGCGCGGTCCGGATCTCCACCCACGCTGCGGTTCCCGGCGCGGGGGCCACGGTGTTTCGGGACGGCATCCACATGGTATCTCCACTGTTTGCTTCCAGGAACGGTATTCTGGCAAGGTCCTGGCGTCCCTGCTTTTATAGCGGCGACTACATGCCGCCAGCCGCCATCGCGTCCCCCTTAGCTCTTTCCGGCCCCTCCTCTCTCGGGGCGGGGTTTTGGCCTTCGCGCCTCTACTGCTCGAGAAGACGCTCGAGCGGGAACTTTTCGCGCCAAAGATGGCGGCTTCTGAAATTTTTCTGCCGGATGCCTCCGGCGGTAACAAGGCGCACCTCTACCTGACGGCAGAGCGGTAAGATCCTGTTCGTGACGCCAAGTTGTCGCGGGCGGGGAGGAGGGTGTCAGCACACCGCGCTCACCCCTTCTGCTCGGGTCCGGCAGTTGCTCCTGGTGGCTCGAGCTGTGGGCCGGATCCCGGGGTGTCTCGAGCGACACTCCTCGCCCGTGAGTGAAAAGGGGGTGTTTGTTGGGGTTATAGTTCGTGACGCCACCCACGGTTGTGGTGATTGCACCACCGCTGCTTTGGATGGGGATCCCGGGGATGGTGATGGGAGCAGCCAGGTGTTGTGTTGCCCCTCCGTGGGTAGGGGTTAGTGATCCCGGGGCCCAGTGGGGTGCAGGGGCGCAGGGGCAGCGCTGTGCCTTGCGGCACTGAGGTACTCACTCAGCCAGTAAACACGACACAGTTCTCGGTAAACAAACGGCTGGTTGGACGGGTCCCTCGGACGGTTCACGGTGCTGCGGTTCCCTGCAGTTAGCGGTGACGGTCTCTTCCCTGCACCTTTGAAATGTCTTGTGGTATCGGTGAATTCCCTCCGGTTACCCGCTCCCCGGCTGCAATCTGGGCCGGAGGAGCTCTACACTTTGCCCGCAGGCGCCGGCCCTGGGAAACTGGTGCCTTGGCGGTGTTTCCCCGTTGTGGTTGGACCTTTGCCGTCAATCAGGACTTGCTTGTTGGGAGATCTACGTCCCCTTCACTAACGGATTTAGCAATTTACAGCGACTCCAAGCCTTGCTGGGATCCGAAAGCCCCTGCTCTGGTACTGACTGCCCTTTGTATACTGCTCCAGGCCCTGGATACACACAGCCTCCGCGGCCCTTCCAGGAACCTCCAGACAGTCCCACTGCAGATCTTCACCGCTGTCTGCTGACCTTGCTGTTCTGGCCCTACACAAAGCTGGGCTCTCAGGCTTTCTTTCCTTCTGTCACTTTACTGGCTTCTCTCCTTTACACTTCTCTACTTTCACCACTTTCACTTCTCCGTTTACTCTAGCCCTCTGCTAGACTTCACTCTGTCTTCACTCTTGCCCTCCCTGGGCTAATCTCCTGAGCTCCTCTGCACTCTAGCCCTGCCTGGGCTAATCTGCCTGGTTTACTTCCTGCCTCCAGAGTTGTGAGCTCCTAGGTGGGCGGAGCCAACCGCCTGGCCCACCCCCTGGTGTGCATCATCAACCTCTGGAGGAAGGCAACAAGGATTTATGGGTTAGCTGGTGTACCTGCAGGGAATGTGGGGTGCGTGTGTGTTGTTATCTGTGTCCCCTGGCTTGCCCAGGGCGACACATTCCCCCTTAGCAAAACGCAGACCGTCCTCGGGCTGCCCGTCCAACACCGGTTTTATTTTCCTTTTTGTTTTTCTGAAAAGGTAAAACGGTATAACATTATCAACGGTAAATAATATACATTTTTAATCAAAAACTCTTCCCAAAACGGGAGGCACATTTACTTAAACGTTTCAACGGTATACGGTCACGGTTTCCGCTCTCTCCCACCCAAGCAACCTGGCCCTGATGCTGCCCCTAAAACCCAGGCAGCACCCCTTGACCCACAGTCCAGCACAAGTTACCCGAGCGGGATCTGTCCTTGCCCTCCAGAGGGTGGCCACCGGTTCCTTTGGTGGCTGGGCCCTGGCCTGCTCTGCTCAGGGCCCTCCCTCCAACCTGCCTCTCCGGAGGCGGCATTGCGGAAACGGTAACGGTACCCAACATATTTACATGCCACTAACGTTTGTGGTTGCCCTGCAGAGTTCACGGGCTTGTCCATGGATAGTTCCCATGCATTTTAAGCGGTCCCCACGGGGACAACGGTGCCGGCTCCGGCCGGTTCAATCAAGCAGACAATCAGGTGACAAACTCGGTCATTTTCATTTTCATCATTTCAAAACTTTCAAACATACAAATAACTCAGTGGTGGTCCCAACGGGGGACGGTGCAACGGGCATCCGCTGCCCTACTCCGGTCCTGCTGCTGCTTCATCCGAGGGAGGGGGTGCAGAGCTCACCTTGCTCTCCGGGCTGCCCTTCAGCTTTACGTCCAGGGCAAACCACCCCCTCTCTCCGCAGTGCCGGGTGTAACGCACCATGTCCCCTGGTATAAGATTGCGGCCAGGATGCTCTTCGGGCAGGTGAGCATGTACATCCCGCCGAGCCACAAACACCTCGGCCTCCAGGCCCGGTTCGTATATGAACCCGTAGCCCCGGCGGATATCGAATCGCCTCACCTGCCCCTCGTAGAACGGGCCCCGGACACGGAAGGTCGCTTGCCGCAGGTTTTCCTTCTCCCTTATGGCTCGGGCCACCAGCTCGGCTTTCCTTCGCTCCCTCTCCGCGATCTCCAGGCCCAGCTTGGTCGGCTCCCTGTCCCAGTATGGCTCCGGCGCACGGGTTGAGCCCCGCGGGACATCCAGCACGTTACCCACTGTCAGAAAGGTGGGCAGCGTATCCCGCGGTGTCATGGCCTTGGGCGCCACTTTGCAGTGACAACCCGGCGCCACCTCAGCCGAGGTGTGGGGGATGGGCACAGGGGCTTTCCGCAGCTGGGCCCTCGGCTCAGAGCGGGTCATCGGCTCCGGCTCGGGAAGCTGCTCGGGGACTGTCTCTGGCACTATCTTCGGGGCCTTCCATGGCAATGCCTCCGGTTGGCTTCGGGCTCCGGCTACAGGTCGGTCCGCTGGGGCGGACGGGCTGGGTATCGCTACCGGTTGCGGTGGTAGCGGGCCTAGTGGCGGGGTCACGGCCTCCGAGACGGGTGGCGAGGGAGGCAACGGGGGGAGAGGGCTTGGACCGGGTCCCTCAGCCGCAGCGACCGGTCCCTCCGGGACATAGGGGCGTGGGTAACTCACCCTCCCTTCCTCCGCTTCCTCCTCGCGTCTCCGCACGGCTGCCAAAACGTCCGCCATGTCGGTCTCCCACTCCTCCAGGAGGAGCTGCATTTTGACCTGCAGCCTTAGATGGAGCTGCGCGGTCCGGATCTCCACCCACGCTGCGGTTCCCGGCGCGGGGGCCACGGTGTTTCGGGACGGCATCCACATGGTATCTCCACTGTTTGCTTCCAGGAACGGTATTCTGGCAAGGTCCTGGCGTCCCTGCTTTTATAGCGGCGACTACATGCCGCCAGCCGCCATCGCGTCCCCCTTAGCTCTTTCCGGCCCCTCCTCTCTCGGGGCGGGGTTTTGGCCTTCGCGCCTCTACTGCTCGAGAAGACGCTCGAGCGGGAACTTTTCGCGCCAAAGATGGCGGCTTCTGAAATTTTTCTGCCGGATGCCTCCGGCGGTAACAAGGCGCACCTCTACCTGACGGCAGAGCGGTAAGATCCTGTTCGTGACGCCAAGTTGTCGCGGGCGGGGAGGAGGGTGTCAGCACACCGCGCTCACCCCTTCTGCTCGGGTCCGGCAGTTGCTCCTGGTGGCTCGAGCTGTGGGCCGGATCCCGGGGTGTCTCGAGCGACACTCCTCGCCCGTGAGTGAAAAGGGGGTGTTTGTTGGGGTTATAGTTCGTGACGCCACCCACGGTTGTGGTGATTGCACCACCGCTGCTTTGGATGGGGATCCCGGGGATGGTGATGGGAGCAGCCAGGTGTTGTGTTGCCCCTCCGTGGGTAGGGGTTAGTGATCCCGGGGCCCAGTGGGGTGCAGGGGCGCAGGGGCAGCGCTGTGCCTTGCGGCACTGAGGTACTCACTCAGCCAGTAAACACGACACAGTTCTCGGTAAACAAACGGCTGGTTGGACGGGTCCCTCGGACGGTTCACGGTGCTGCGGTTCCCTGCAGTTAGCGGTGACGGTCTCTTCCCTGCACCTTTGAAATGTCTTGTGGTATCGGTGAATTCCCTCCGGTTACCCGCTCCCCGGCTGCAATCTGGGCCGGAGGAGCTCTACACTTTGCCCGCAGGCGCCGGCCCTGGGAAACTGGTGCCTTGGCGGTGTTTCCCCGTTGTGGTTGGACCTTTGCCGTCAATCAGGACTTGCTTGTTGGGAGATCTACGTCCCCTTCACTAACGGATTTAGCAATTTACAGCGACTCCAAGCCTTGCTGGGATCCGAAAGCCCCTGCTCTGGTACTGACTGCCCTTTGTATACTGCTCCAGGCCCTGGATACACACAGCCTCCGCGGCCCTTCCAGCAACCTCCAGACAGTCCCACTGCAGATCTTCACCGCTGTCTGCTGACCTTGCTGTTCTGGCCCTACACAAAGCTGGGCTCTCAGGCTTTCTTTCCTTCTGTCACTTTACTGGCTTCTCTCCTTTACACTTCTCTACTTTCACCACTTTCACTTCTCCGTTTACTCTAGCCCTCTGCTAGACTTCACTCTGTCTTCACTCTTGCCCTCCCTGGGCTAATCTCCTGAGCTCCTCTGCACTCTAGCCCTGCCTGGGCTAATCTGCCTGGTTTACTTCCTGCCTCCAGAGTTGTGAGCTCCTAGGTGGGCGGAGCCAACCGCCTGGCCCACCCCCTGGTGTGCATCATCAACCTCTGGAGGAAGGCAACAAGGATTTATGGGTTAGCTGGTGTACCTGCAGGGAATGTGGGGTGCGTGTGTGTTGTTATCTGTGTCCCCTGGCTTGCCCAGGGCGACACAGATAGATAGATAGATAGATAGATAGATAGATAGATAGATAGATAGATAGATAGATAGATAGAGGGATAGATAGATAAATAGATAGATAGAGGGATAGATAGATAGATAGATTAGATAGATAGATAGATAGATAGATAGATAGATAGATAGATAGATAGATAGATAGATAGATAGATAGATAGATAGAGGGATAGAGGGATAGATAGATAGATAGAGGGATAGAGGGATAGATAGATAGATAGAGGGATAGATAGATAGATAGATAGATAGATAGATAGATAGATAGATAGATAGATAGATAGATAGATAGAGGGATAGATAGATAGATAGATGGATAGATAGATAGATAGATAGATAGATAGATAGATAGATAGATAGATAGATAGATAGATAGATGGATGGATGGATAGATGGATAGATGGATAGATGGATGGATAGATGGATGGATAGATGGATAGATGGATAGATGGATGGATAGATAGATAGATACCTGATAATCAGGATTCCAATGTAGTGACAATAAATGACCCTGGAGCAAAGAAGTCAACAAAAGATTGAGAACATGCCATCCTACCGGGAGTCCTGCAGTGACGACAGCACAAAGAACACAACGCGCTGATCCAGGCTCCTTTCTTCTGTCTTCAGGACACGGAAGATTTTTATACCAACGTCGTAGTGACAAGGAATACCTTCTCAGTCTCCCAAGGATTACGCAACCACTTTCTTCAATGTAGTAGAGAAAGGTTTATTGTAGCTACACGAGCTCTGAGCAAAACTAGACAAAACTACCTCCATTATGCTGAGGTTCATTACACAGGTCTACAAAATATATTTTTTGTAATCATCGCAGATAGCGTGGTACTTTTCTGAATCATCTTTTTTCCTGATTTCAAAAATGTATATAGTTTTTCTGCAGAACGTATAGTTTCTGAGGCACCTACGGGGCAAGGGGTGAAATTACTCGTTGCCGGGCCTGGTGATGTCGGGTCAGGGGGATGTCACGGGCAGCCCTTTTGCCTAGTTTTGTGACCCCGAGATGTACAATAAAGGAAAGGGGGGTTGATGATGATGGTGAAGGTTTGATTTGTGACACCACCTGCGATACGCAGCCAGGGAATAGCTGCCGTTGCTGTCGCTGTCCTCCAGGGCTGATGGTTATAGGAGCTAAGATATTTCTGCTCCCCACAGGTGGAGAAGGCCTCGGGGAGGATTATAGGGTGTTAAGCCCGCTTTACACGCTGCAATAAATCTTACGATGTGTCGGCGGGGTCACGTCGTAAGTGACGCACATCCGGCATCGTAAGGTACATTGCAGTGTGGAACAGCTATGTGCGATTGCGATTGAACGGTAAAACGTTCATCGCACGCACGTCGTACATTCCTCATGAATTGAACGTCAGATTGTTCATCGTACCCGGGGTAGCACACATCGCAGTGTGTGACACCCTGGGAACGATGAACAGATCTTACCTGCGTCCTGCGGCTCCTGGCCGGTAATGCAGAAGGAAGGAGGTGGGCGGGATGTTTACGTTCCGCTGAGCTCCGCCCCTCCGCTTCTATTGGCCGGCTGCCGCGTGACGTCGCTGTGACGCCGAACGTCCCTCCCACTCCAAGAAGTGGACGTTCACCGCCCACATCGAGGTCATATGGACGGGTAAGTACGTGTGTTGGGGGGGTTACTCGTATGTGTGGCACATTCAACAAATTGAACGTGCCGCACATACGATGGGGGCGGTTACGATCGCATACGATATCGTATGCTTAATCGTAACATGTAAAGCAGGCTTTAGTCTGTGGTGTTGTACACTGGGGAGTGGGGCTGAGGATGGCGACAGTAACTGGACGACACAGGCTGGTAGTTTCCTTTACCTTTTACTGGTTGTTATAGTCCCAGGTACAGTGGTCCGGTCAGCCGGGGAGCAGTGTGAAGTCCCTTCTCTGCCAGGTACGTTGGAGGTCTTCCTTAATGCGCTCTCAATGTGGGTCGCTGTGGCCTGGAGCAGCGTAGCATCCCTGTTCCTTGGTGCAATTTGCCTTATCCATTGTGGCGGGCAGCGCGAGCTGAATGTAGGGCCCACCGTTACTTCTGGGGCCCCGGGCTCTATTATGCTACTGCACCTTGGGAGTCTCTGTTTGGGCCAGGTGGCGTGGAACCTCCTGCCCTCCAGGTTTACTGCTGGGCTGTTAGTACCCGACAGTCGAGGACCCCGGGTCCTGATTCAGCACTCGGTCCTGGAAAGCTTGAGACAGCTCTCAAACAGCGACCGTGCTCTTTCACTGCTACTAGAGTTCTGAGTTCTCTCTTGCTGTTTCACATTCTCTAACCCCTCCCCATCCCAGAATGGACAGGGAAGCTTGCCCCAAACAGGACTTGAGCTCCCCCTTCTGGCCTGGATTAGGAAGTGTTGTGTGTGTGATTGTATCTGACACAGAGATCTCCCAGCTGCTTCCAGGCATTGCATTTCCCTCCGGTGAGGAAAACACTGTGACTCCCTTGACCACTGGGGTGCCACATTTCCGTGAAGCAGCATCATTATTATAAGGTATAGTTAATATACTGGCGAAAATACAAAACAGTACTCTACATATCAGAAAAAAATGTTTCACCTTACAAAACAGTTTTTATTGAACCAAAATGCAAAATAGAAACCAAAATATGAGCAGAAATTAAAAGTGCTTGACATTAGACTGTCGTTGATACGATTTAATTTAATGTCGTTGATACGATTTAAACAGTAATCTGCCATCATTGAGTCATTCCAGAATCCTTGGTAGCGGTGTTCCATTACTTTAATGTCATGGTCAAACTGCTCGCCTTCTTCATTGCTTACACCCCAAGATTTTGAGGGGAGAAATCTAAATGTGAATGCAAAAAGTGCATTTTCAGGGACATGCGACATCCAAGACACTGGTATGCATTTAGCAGTTCCTCAATACTTTCAACATATTATATATACCTTCAACGTTTTCACAGATCCACTTGAAGCTTTTCCAAAATCTCAATTCCTTATCATTTAGAGTTCCTTCAAATACCTCATCTCTCATAAGCTCTCTGATCTGAGGACCAACAAATGACCCTTCCTTCAATTTTGCAGGTGAAATGCTGGAGAATTTCTGCAAAATGTACTGGAACCCTTGTGAATTTGTCTTTGGCTTTCACAAAGTTTTTCATCAATCCCAACTTTATAAGTAGTGGAGGAAGAAAGATTTTTGTTGGAGCAACTAAAGGATTATGCTGAACATTGTCTCTACCTGGAGCATAGATGTTTCTCTGTCCCCAATCATGACGAACATAATGCTCTCCTGTATTTCTACTGTCCCATAAACACAATAAGCAACAATATTTTGTGAAACCTCCTTGCATTCCTATTAGCAGACCAATCTCCACAGCTTTTCCATTGATGATGCTTATATTGTATAGCATCCAAAATAACTGACAGATTTTTATAACTTTCCTTTAGATGACATGAGTGGGCAATAGGGATTGATAGTTTCATATTTCCATTGTAAAGCAACACTGCTTTCAAACTTGTCTTGGATGAGTCAATTAACAATCGCCAATGTGCAACAAAATACTTTTGATTCAGTTCTTCAAAGAGGCCATTCACATTGTTACAGTACACCACTGGTCTAACAACTGTGAAAAAATGTGTTAAAGTGTTACTTCTGTTTCGGTAATAACACACTTTGACATCATCATGAAGAAGATTCTTCTGTTTCAACGTAGTTGCAAGAAGTTCAGCTTTATCTTTTGACAATGATAGGTCTTTGAAGAGACCATTTAATTCATGCTGAGTAAAGCGTTCTGACTGCTCGGCATCTCGATCAGGTACATACTCATCTTGACTTGAGGTCTCCATGTCTTTGCCAATAGCTTTAGCTCCATAGTTTTCATCCCATCCAGACAATGATGGTACAGGAACTGGCAAGGTACCATCATGTGGAACTGGCCTAATTGCAGATTCAAGTTCAGGGTAATTAATCTTTTGTTTTTTCTTTGTAGAAAAGCCCTTCAGTTTGACAAAACAAAAGTAGCAGTCATCCCTATGATTTTGGGGATCTCTCCAAATCATTGGAACAGCAAATGGTATAGCCACTTTCCTCATATTCAACCAGTCACGAAGACAATTTGAACGACTTGAGCATATCTCATGAGGGACCCAGCATACATACTGTAAGTAAACCTTAATTTTTGGAGGATATTTATTCCTCTTTTTGTTGCTATTTTTATATTTAGTATAGGGACCTACAAGCATGAGGTTCCCGTGACGTGGATTGTAGGCTTCTATCTTATGGCCATAATACCAACTAAAACCTCATATTTTTTGTACAGGATGCAGCCAGGTCCCTTTCTGTTAGGCCTTGCATATTAGAGTTCCTGTCCCTGTATGGTGCACAGATAGAGTACGGCTTGGCAGCCCGCCTGATCTAATAGTATGGGCGTCACCTAATAGGCTGCAGATTGGTGACTGTGCATCTGCATGTGTGAACAGCGCTCTATGCAAGCCATCAGTGTGCAGTTTTATCATCCAACAATCGCCCCCCCCATTCTTGGATGTGTGTATGTGGTTTGCTCCTCCTGCACCTGTGATGCCTCCACTTAGTGGGGGTTTAGCTTTATCCTGCTAGAGTATTAGTTTTTGGCTTGGACGATGTACATACTGCAGCCCATCTTTGCTGTAAGTAATGAAAATGCAGAAATAACGTAATAACAAAAATACTTCTATCTCAGAAACCTTATGTGATAGAGCAAAAGTAAGCATATTCTGGAATCAGCACATCAAAGTCCTTTGTTGATGATTTTTTTTTGTGTCGACCAGTGTTATTAAATAAAAAAAACACAAACATTTGCACATTTAAAAAAAAAGTAAATAACTAATAATAAATAAAAAAAATGGAAAATGTTAGTGATGTTAAAGCTGTAATGGTGATAAAATTATATATATATACTAGAAGGTGGCCCGATTGTAACGCATCGGGTATTCTAGAATGTGTATGTAGGTAGCAGATTGGATAATAAGGTAATGAATGGACTGGATGGGTTAGGTTTAATTTAGTATTCTTATAATTGTTTATTGGTTTTAAAATGACAAACAACAGAAGGAACAGTTTTAATAGATGAGTCTAATGTTTAATGATGTCCATGGCTTGTAATGAAAGAAGGCCATGAACAGTGTAAAGTTAAGTAACAATATGCTGAAGCTGTGATGTGGCCCCATGCTGGTATGTGCCCCCATCGTGGTGCAGCCACCATCCTGACATGTGGCCCCATCCTGTGGGGTAATGTGTGCGGAGGGGGGGTGGAGCCGAGCGGGGCCATGGCGCTGAGGACGTCAGTGCCGGGGACTGCATGGCTGGGGACAGGTGACTATCCAGGTGTGTGTGTGTTCAGTGTATACATGCGGAGGGCGGAGGGGGGTGTGGAGCTGAGTGGGGTAATGTGTGCAGGGGCGGAGGCGAGCGGTGGGTATGTGTCGGCTGGGTTGCCGGTGTGGGCTCCCGGGGGTGCAGCACTCACCGGGGAGTCGGGGCTCCATGTGGGTGTCGGGCGTCGTCCTGTCGGCTCGTAGTTCAGGCTGTTCAGTTAGCTGAACCGTTGGTCACAGGCTCTTTAGCGCGCGCGGTGTGGTGACGGATGAATAAGGCAATTTTCTATATATATTTTTATATATATATATATATATATATATTTATATATATACATACCTCCCAACCGTCCCGGATACAGCGGGACAGTCCCTCTTCTGAGCCTTTGATCCCGGGTCCCGCCCGTGAGGGTGTTTGTCCCGGCTCCACCCACCCACTGTAGCCCCGCCTCGCTGTTTCTCCCTTCTACTATTCATTACAGAGCCGAGCGCGCACCTACTCCTGTGACTGCTGCTGAGGTATGAATCACCCCCTGCAGCAGAGCGACCCCTCCCTGCAGCAGAGCGATCCCCCCTCCCCCAGAGCCGACCCCCCCCAGTCCTGGAGCCTGCGTTTCTCTGCAGCTGTTCTCTGATTCCCCGTGTGCGGCTTCTCACTGCTGCAGACACACGGGGAATCAGGAAGCTGAGGAGACCGTGCAATTAGCACTTATCTCTCCTGCAGATAGCACTGGCCAGTAATAACCTATGCAGAGTGACATCTGCAGGCTTCTATTAGCTTACCGATCAGTGGTCTCCTGCCTGTGGAGCAGAGCTGCTGGGTCCTAGCTTCCCAACAGCTTCAGCTCTGCTTTATCCTGGCTCCTCTACCAGTTAAAGGGAACATGTCAGCAGAAATTTCACAATAAAAGTAATAGATTCCCCTCTCCAGCTCCTGGGCTGCTTCTAGAAAGGTTCCTGTTGTTATTGTGCCCCCTTTGAGACCTACAAAAATACTTTATGAAGTCTTACCTTTTTGTATGCAAATGTGTTTTTATGGTCACGGGGGCGGGCTGTCTGGCGTCCGTTATTCCCCCTCCTGCCGCTTTACGCAGTCCCCCATTGCTCATTTACATACACAAGGACGCCTTCCTCATGTAACTGTCCTCCCGAAGTTTTGCGCATGTGAACGCTTTTTCAGGTGATTGCGCAGGCACGAGATTATGGGCGGCGCTGTGATTGTCATCAGCAGCGTTAACCAAGTACCCGCCCATAATCTCGTGCCCGCACTTTTCCCTCTGACTCCACCGTTATGCGCAAGTGCTGGCCATATGAACCATGTTACCTATTACTGCTTGCACGAGATTATGGGCGGGTACTTGGATGACTTTGCTGATGACAATCACAGCGCCGCCCATAATCTCGCGCCCATGGTAATAGGTAACGTGGTTCATATGGCCAGTGCTTGCGCATAACGGTGGAGGCAGAGTGAGAAGCGCGGGCACGAGATTATGGGCGGGTACTTGGATGACGCTGCTGATGACAATCACAGCGCCGCCCATAATCTCGCGCCCACGGTAATAGGTAACATGGTTCATATGGCCAGTGCTTGCGCATAACGGTGGAGGCAGAGTGAGAAGCGCGGGCACGAGATTATGGGTGGGTACTTGGATGACGCTGCTGATGACAATCACAGCGCCGCCCATAATCTCGCGCCTGCGCAATCACCTCAAAAGCGTTCACACTTTGCACAGTGCTTACTCCCGCGAGAGTGGCACTGGGCATGCACAAAACTTCAGGAGGACAGTTACATGAGGAAGGCGTCCTCATGTATGGAAATGAGCAATGGGGGACGGCGTACAACGGCAGGAGGGGGAATAACGGACGCCAGGCAGCCCGCCCCCGTGACCATAAAAACAGATTTGCATACAAAAAGGTAAGACTTCATAAAGTATTATTTTAGGTCTCAAAGGGGGCACAATAGCAACAGGAACCTTTCCAGAATTCATCCCAGGAGCTGCAGAGGGGAATCTTTTATTTTTTTTGCTAAATTTCTGGTCACAGGTTCCCTTTAAAGGGAACCTATCAGGTGCAATCTGCACTCAGAGCCAGGAGCAGTTCTGGGTGTATATTGCTAATCCCTCCCTAACTGTCCCTGTATACACTAGCATAGATAAAGGCATCTATAGAAAAAGTATTTTTAAAGAGCTTATATCTTATGCTAATTAGCGCGGGGACTAGTCCCAAGGGCGTTACTTCACTTGGCTAGTCGGCTCATATAGCGTGTTAGTACTCACACAGGGGCGTAATAACATGCTAACATGCTATGCGAGCCGACTAGCCAAGTGAAGTAACGCCCTTGTGACTAGTCCCCGCGCTCATTAGCATAAGATATAAGATCTTTAAAAATATTTGTTCTTGATCTCTTTATCTATGCTAGTGTATACAGGGACGGTTAGGCAGGGATTAGCAATATACACCCAGAACTGCTCCTGGCTCTGAGTGCATATTGCACCTGACAGGTTCACTTTAAAGGGAACCTGTCACCAGATTTGGGGCCTATAAGCTGCGGCCACCACCAGCGGGATCTTATGTACACATTCTAACATGCTGCATACCTCCCAACCGTCCCGGATACAGCGGGACTTTCACGCTTTACGTTGTTTGTCCCGTTGCCACGGGCGGGACGGCCGGCTCCCGGGCTCCGCCCACCCACTCTCTCTCCGCCTCCCTGCTTTTCCCTCCTACCATCCTAGTAGACGTGGCATAGAGAGGAGCGCTGCCTGTGCTGCTGCTGGTACAGTAAACTAATCTCCCCAGCGCTGATTTCCCTCCCTCCCCCCTCACCCCCGGCCGGAGCCTGTCTGTGCGGTCGGCCGGCCGCCTGTCTGTGCGGGCGCCCCCCTGCCGCCTGTCTGTGCGGGCGCCCCCCTGCCGCCTGTCTGTGCGGGCGCCCCCCCGCCGCCTGTCTGTGCGGGCGCCCCCCCGCCGCCTGTCTGTGCGGGCGCCCCCCTGCCGCCTGTCTGTGCGGGCGCCCCCCTGCCGCCTGTCTGTGCGGGCGCCCCCCTGCCGCCTGTCTGTGCGGGCGCCCCCTGCCGCCTGTCTGTGCGGGCGCCCCCCTGCCGCCTGTCTGTGCGGGCGCCCCCCTGCCGCCTGTCTGTGCGGGCGCCCCCCTGCCGCCTGTCTGTGCGGGCGCCCCCCTGCCGCCTGTCTGTGCGGGCGCCCCCCTGCCGCCTGTCTGTGCGGGCGGCCCGCCGCCTCATTGTGCGGGCGGCCGGCCGCCTCTCTCTGCGGGCGGCTGGCCGCCTCTCTGTGCGGGCGGCCCGCCGCCTGTCTGTGAAGGCGGCCGGCCGCCTGTCTGTGAAGGCGACCGGCCGCCTCACTGTGGCTGCCTGCGTGTCCGTGCTGGAGGCCCGCCGGCTGCCTGCGTGTCCGTGCTGGAGGCCCGCCGGCTGCCTGCGTGTTTGTGCTGAATGGGTGTGGATGGGGAGTGGATATGGGCGTGACTGTGAAATGGGTGTGGTTAGGGGGCGTGGCCTAAAAATTTGCCGCGGCGCGCTACGCGCGCCGCAAACTTTGTCCCTCTTTTCCTTCTTTAAAAGTTGGAAGGTATGTATATATATATATATATATATATTTATATATATTTTTATATATATATATATATATATATATATATATATATATATATATATATATATATAAAAGATATCGTTATTGAGTTTTTCCATTACTATTTGTTTCACACTAGGCCCCATGGTCACCATTACTGTATTGTGCAGTTGAATTGAGGAGCCACAAATTAATCATTTGTTTAGCACTAACAAGATGTCTTACTAATCATTTACATATTTGCATAAATTAAATTTACTGTACAGTATGTAATGGCTGAGGTACAGCCAGTCTAGCGCCTGGTTACCATAGAAACACTGACGCTCATGTGACTCGTCTAAGAAGGAATGGGGTGTGTCAGACGGAACCCAATCCACGACTTCGTTTCCCGGGGGTGGTGCGAGTAGGCTGGTTACCGGAAATGACGCGTTGCTGTCCTGGAGCACGCCGGGACTTGTAGTTCGATACTGTTTCCTGATTTTGTGCAGCTCTCAGGACATAAGGTGAGAATGTCAGAGTGTTCTGGAGCCCTCTGTGTGTCTTCAGTGCGGGGCAGGGCACAGGGGAGCGGAAAACCTGCTGCACTGATGTTATTACGTCCGTGTTCAGACATCTGGTGGAGCACTGGTCGTGCATTGTACAAGAGTGTGTGCTTTTTGCAGAGTAGGAGGCGTACGACCAGATTCAAGTTAGTCTGCAGTTAGACGTTAGCTATTAGATATTCATTCATCTATGGTGCACCAACTGTTTTAAAACAAACTGATCATACATAATTTTTATTTTGATCAAGGTGCCTAATCCACAAGTGCTCAAAATGAATGTCTCAAGGTTTCTATATGAATTTGAAATTCTAAGATATATAATACTATATAAAAGCGTAATCAAACGTACTCAATCGTCCATACGTTTAATTTGAAAAGAGGTACCCTGGACTACAAGTCCTCAAAATGAACATCTTAATGTCCTGAATAATATTTAATAGAAAAATTACCAAGTCTATGTGTAGTTTAGAAGTTATTCACGTAAATCTATGTTATATAACGCTATTCGCGCATAATCAAACGTACTCAATCGTCCATACGATTAATTTGAAAAGAGGTACCCTGGACTACAAGTACTCAAAATTAACATCTCAATGTCCTAAATAATATTAGCTAAAAAAATTATCAAGTCTATGTGTAGTTCAGAAGTTATTCACATAAATCTGTGTCACATAACGCTATACGCGCATAATCAAACGTACTCAATCGTCCATACGATTAATTTGAAAAGAGGTACCCTGGACCACAAGTACTCAAAATGAACATCTGAATGTCCTAAATAATAATTGCTAAAAAAATTATCAAGTCTATGTGTAGTTCAGAAGTTATTCACGTAAATCTATGTTATATAATGCTATACACGTGTAATCAAATGTACTCAATTGTCCAAACCTTTAATTTGAAAAGAGGTACCCTGGACTACAAGTACTCAAAATGAACATCTCAATGTCCTAAATAATATTAGTAAAACAATTATTAAGTCTATGTGTAGTTTAGAAGTTATTCACGTAAATCTGTGTCACATAACGCTATACGCGCATAATCAAACATACTCAATCGTCCATACGATTAATTTGTAAAGAGGTACCCTGGACCACAAGTACTCAAAATGAACATCTCAATGTCCTAAATAATATTAGCTAAAACAATTATTAAGTCTATGTGTAGTTTAGAAGTTATTCACGTAAATCTGTGTCACATAACGCTATACGCGTATAATCAAACATACTCAATCGTTCATACGATTAATTTGAAAAGAGGTACCCTGGACCACAAGTACTCAAAATGAACATCTGAATGTCCTAAATAATATTAGCTAAAAAAATTATCAAGTCTATGTGTAGTTCAGAAGTTATTCACGTAAATCTGTGTCACATAACGCTATACGCGCATAATGAAACGTACTCAATCGTCCATACGTTTAATTTGAAAAGAGGTACCCTGGACTACAAGTACTCAAAATGAACATCTGAATGTCCTGAATAATATTTGCTAAAAAAATTTATCAAGTCTATGTGTAGTTCAGAAGTTATTTACGTAAATCTATGTTATATAATGCTATACATGTGTAATCAAATGTACTCAATTGTCCAAACGTTTAATTTGAAAAGAGGTACCCTGGACCACAAGTACTCAAAATGAACATCTCAATGTCTTAAATAATATTAGCTAAAACAATTATTAAGTCTGTGTAGTTTTGAAGTTATTCACGTAAATCTGTGTCACATAACGCTATACGCGCATAATCAAACATACTCAATCGTTCATACGATTAATTTGAAAAGAGGTACCCTGAACCACAAGTACTCAAAATGAACATCTCAATGTCCTGAATAATATATGTTAAAAAAATTATCAAGTCTATGTGTAGTTCAGAAGTTATTCACGTAAATCTGTGTCACATAACGCTATACGCGCACAATCAAACGTACTCAATCGTCCATACGTTTAATTTGAAAAGAGGTACCCTGGACCACAAGTACTCAAAATGAACATCTCAATGTCCTAAATAATATTAGCTAAAACAATTATTAAGTTTATGTGTAGTTTAGAAGTTATTCACGTAAATCTGTGTCACATAACGCTATACGCGTATAATCAAACATACTCAATCGTTCATACGATTAATTTGAAAAGAGGTACCCTGGACCACAAGTACTCAAAATGAACATCGCAATGTCCTAAATAATATTAGCTAAAAAAATTATCAAGTCTATGTGTAGTTCAGAAGTTATTCATGTAAATCTGTGTCACATAACGTTATACGCGCATAATCAAACATACTCAATCGTCCATACGTTTAATTTGAAAAGAGGTACCCTGGACTACAAGTACTCAAAATGAACATCTGAATGTCCTGAATAATATTTGCTAAAAAAATTATCAAGTCTATGTGTAGTTCAGAAGTTATTTACGTAAATCTATGTTATATAATGCTATACATGTGTAATCAAATGTACTCAATTGTCCAAACGTTTAATTTGAAAAGAGGTACCCTGGACTACCAAGTACTCAAAATGAACATCTCAATGTCCTGAATAATATTAGCTAAAACAATTATTAAGTCTATGTGTAGTTTAGAAGTTATTCCCGTAAATCTGTGTCACATAACGCTATACGCGCATAATCAAACATACTCAATCGTTCATACGATTAATTTGAAAAGAGGTACCCTGAACCACAAGTACTCAAAATGAACATCTCAATGTCCTGAATAATATATGTTAAAAAAATTATCAAGTCTATGTGTAGTTCAGAAGTTATTCACGTAAATCTGTGTCACATAACGCTATACGCGCACAATCAAACGTACTCAATCGTCCATACGTTTAATTTGAAAAGAGGTACCCTGGACCACAAGTACTCAAAATGAACATCTCAATGTCCTAAATAATATTAGCTAAAACAATTATTAAGTTTATGTGTAGTTTAGAAGTTATTCACGTAAATCTGTGTCACATAACGCTATACGCGTATAATCAAACATACTCAATCGTTCATACGATTAATTTGAAAAGAGGTACCCTGGACCACAAGTACTCAAAATGAACATCGCAATGTCCTAAATAATATTAGCTAAAAAAATTATCAAGTCTATGTGTAGTTCAGAAGTTATTCATGTAAATCTGTGTCACATAACGTTATACGCGCATAATCAAACATACTCAATCGTCCATACGTTTAATTTGAAAAGAGGTACCCTGGACTACAAGTACTCAAAATGAACATCTCAATGTCCTGAATAATATTAGCTAAAAAAATTATCAAGTCTATGTGTAGTTCAGAAGTTATTAAAGCAAATCTATGTTATATTATGCTATACACGCGTAATCAAACGTACTCAATCGTCCATACGATTAATTGGAAAAGAGGTACCCTGGACCACAAGTACTCAAAATGAACATCTGAATGTCCTGAATAATATTTGCTAAAAAAATTATCAAGTCTATGTGTAGTTCAGAAGTTATTTACGTAAATCTATGTTATATAATGCTATACATGTGTAATCAAATGTACTCAATTGTCCAAACATTTAATTTGAAAAGAGGTACCCTGGACTACAAGTACTCAAAATGAACATCTGAATGTCCTAAATAATAATTGCTAAAAAAATTATCAAGTCTATGTGTAGTTCAGAAGTTATTCACGTAAATCTGTGTCACATAACGCTACAAGCGCACAATCAAACGTACTCAATCGTCCATACGTTTAATTTGAAAAGAGGTACCCTGGACTACAAGTACTCAAAATGAACATCTCAATGTCCTGAATAATATTTGCTAAAAACATTATCAAGTCTATGTGTAGTTCAGAAGTTATTCACGTAAATCTGTGTCACATAACGCTATACGCGCATAATCAAACATACTCAATCGTCCATACGATTAATTTGAAAAGAGGTACCCTGGACTACAAGTACTCAAAATGAACATCTCAATGTCCTAAATAATATTAGCTAAAACAATTATTAAGTCTATGTGTAGTTTAGAAGTTATTCACGTAAATCTGTGTCACATAACGCTATACGCGCATAATCAAACATACTCAATCGTCTATACGTTTATTTGAAAAGAGGTACCCTGGACTACAAGTACTCAAAATGAACATCTCAATGTCCTAAATAATATTAGCTAAAAAAATTATCAAGTCTATGTGTAGTTCAGAAGTTATTCACGTAAATCTGTGTCACATAACGCTACAAGCGCACAATCAAACGTACTCAATCGTCCATACGTTTAATTTGAAAAGAGGTACCCTGGACTACAAGTACTCAAAATGAACATCTCAATGTCCTGAATAATATTTGCTAAAAACATTATCAAGTCTATGTGTAGTTCAGAAGTTATTCACGTAAATCTGTGTCACATAACGCTATACGCGCATAATCAAACATACTCAATCGTCCATACGATTAATTTGAAAAGAGGTACCCTGGACTACAAGTACTCAAAATGAACATCTCAATGTCCTAAATAATATTAGCTAAAACAATTATTAAGTCTATGTGTAGTTTAGAAGTTATTCACGTAAATCTGTGTCACATAACGCTATACGCGCATAATCAAACATACTCAATCGTCCATACGTTTATTTGAAAAGAGGTACCCTGGACTACAAGTACTCAAAATGAACATCTCAATGTCCTAAATAATATTAGCTAAAAAAATTATCAAGTCTATGTGTAGTTCAGAAGTTATTCACGTAAATCTGTGTCACATAACGCTATACGCGCACAATGAAACGTACTCAATCGTCCATACGTTTTAATTTGAAAAGAGGTACCCTGGACTACAAGTACTCAAAATGAACATCTGAATGTCCTGAATAATATTTGCTAAAAAAATTATCAAGTCTATGTGTAGTTCAGAAGTTATTTACGTAAATCTATGTTATATAATGCTATACACGTGTAATCAAATGTACTCAATTGTCCAAACGTTTAATTTGAAAAGAGGTACCCTGGACTACAAGTACTCAAAATGAACATCTCAATGTCCTAAATAATATTAGCTAAAACAATTATTAAGTCTATGTGTAGTTTAGAAGTTATTCACGTAAATCTGTGTCACATAACGCTATACGCGCATAATCAAACGTACTCAATCGTCCATACGATTAATTTGAAAAGAGGTACCCTGGACCACAAGTACTCAAAATGAACATCTCAATGTCCTGAATAATATTAGCTAAAAAAATTATCAAGTCTATGTGTAGTTCAGAAGTTATTCACGTAAATCTGTGTCACATAACGCTATACGCGCATAATCAAACGTACTCAATCGTCCATACGATTAATTTGAAAAGAGGTACCCTGGACCACAAGTACTCAAAATGAACATCTCAATGTCTTAAATAATATTAGCTAAAACAATTATTAAGTCTATGTGTAGTTTTGAAGTTATTCACGTAAATCTGTGTCACATAACGCTATACGCGCATAATCAAACATACTCAATCGTTCATACGATTAATTTGAAAAGAGGTACCCTGAACCACAAGTACTCAAAATGAACATCTCAATGTCCTGAATAATATATGTTAAAAAAATTATCAAGTCTATGTGTAGTTCAGAAGTTATTCATGTAAATCTGTGTCACATAACGCTATACGCGCACAATCAAACGTACTCAATCGTCCATACGTTTAATTTGAAAAGAGGTACCCTGGACCACAAGTACTCAAAATGAACATCTCAATGTCCTAAATAATATTAGCTAAAACAATTATTAAGTTTATGTGTAGTTTAGAAGTTATTCACGTAAATCTGTGTCACATAACGCTATACGCGTATAATCAAACATACTCAATCGTTCATACGATTAATTTGAAATGAGGTACCCTGGACCACAAGTACTCAAAATGAACATCTGAATGTCCTGAATAATATTTGCTAAAAAAATTATCAAGTCTATGTGTAGTTCAGAAGTTATTTACGTAAATCTATGTTATATAATGCTATACATGTGTAATCAAATGTACTCAATTGTCCAAACGTTTAATTTGAAAAGAGGTACCCTGGACCACAAGTACTCAAAATGAACATCTCAATGTCCTGAATAATATTAGCTAAAACAATTATTAAGTCTATGTGTAGTTTAGAAGTTATTCCCGTAAATCTGTGTCACATAACGCTATACGCGCATAATCAAACATACTCAATCGTTCATACGATTAATTTGAAAAGAGGTACCCTGGACCACAAGTACTCAAAATGAACATCTCAATGTCCTGAATAATATTAGCTAAAAAAATTATCAAGTCTATGTGTAGTTCAGAAGTTATTAAAGCAAATCTATGTTATATTATGCTATACACGCGTAATCAAACGTACTCAATCGTCCATACGATTAATTGGAAAAGAGGTACCCTGGACTACAAGTACTCAAAATGAACATCTGAATGTCCTGAATAATATTTGCTAAAAAAATTATCAAGTCTATGTGTAGTTCAGAAGTTATTCACGTAAATCTGTGTCACATAACGCTACAAGCGCACAATCAAACGTACTCAATCGTCCATACGTTTAATTTGAAAAGAGGTACCCTGGACTACAAGTACTCAAAATGAACATCTGAATGTCCTGAATAATATTTGCTAAAAAAATTATCAAGTCTATGTGTAGTTCAGAAGTTATTTACGTAAATCTATGTTATATAATGCTATACACGTGTAATCAAATGTACTCAATTGTCCAAACGTTTAATTTGAAAAGAGGTACCCTGGACTACAAGTACTCAAAATGAACATCTCAATGTCCTGAATAATATTAGCTAAAAAAATTATCAAGTCTATGTGTAGTTCAGAAGTTATTCACGTAAATCTGTGTCACATAACGCTATACGCGCATAATCAAACATACTCAATCGTTCATACGATTAATTTGAAAAGAGGTACCCTGGACCACAAGTACTCAAAATGAACATCTCAATGTCCTAAATAATATTACCTAAAACAATTATTAAGTCTATGTGTAGTTTAGAAGTTATTCACGTAAATCTGTGTCTCATAACGCTATACGCGCATAATCAAACATACTCATTCGTCTATACGATTAATTTGAAAAGAGGTACCCTGGACCACAAGTACTCAAAATGAACATCTCAATGTCCTGAATAATATTTGCTAAAAAAATCATCAAGTTTATGTGTAGTTCAGAAGTTATTAAAGCAAATCTATGTTATATTATGCTATACACGCGTAATCAAACATACTCAATCGTCCATACGATTAATTTGAAAAGAGGTACCCTGGACCACAAGTGCTCAAAATGAACATCTCAATGTCCTGAATAATATTTGACTGAAAATTTATCAAGTCTATGTGTAGTTCAGAAGTTATTCACGTAAATCTGTGTTACATAACGCTATACGTGCATAATGAAACGATGCTAAAGTTGGTTTCTTATTCGTCCAGTTTCTTATTCGGGGCTGAAGTTGGTTTCTTATTCGTCAGTTTCTTATTCGGCAATTTAGTTTTTTCAGTTTTTTATGCATTTATCAACAAAAATAACACATCACAATAATAAAATACAATGCACTGATGTGCCCTAATATACATACACTCAAACTCAGCTGTGAAAAATATAAAACTGGCAAAAAAATGGCCATCAAAGTGGGCACCAAAGTATGTTAGTGAAAGGGTTAAATTGCTTTGGGCCACTGATCTAACACCACAAGTGCATATCTAGTGATGCCCCTAATCAAACTCAAGTGACACCAGCCTGGCCCAAAGGGGTTCTGGGCATCAAAACTGGCATCAAACTGGGCACACAACCAATTTTCACAGATTTGAATAAGTAACTGGTGTTTTTGAGGGGTTAAATGGCTTTGGGCCACTAATCTCACACCACACTTACATACCTAGTGATGCCATACATCAAATTCAGATCACTACAGCCTGGCCCAAACAGATTCTGGGCATCAGAACTGGCATTAAAGTGGGCAAATGGCCAATTTTCACACATTTGAATAAGTAACTGGTGTTTTTGAGGGGTTAAATGGCTTTGGGCCACTGATATCACACCACAGTTACATACCTAGTGATGCCACACATCAAATTCAGATCACTCCAGCCTGGCCCAAACAGGTTCTGGGCATCAGAACTGGCATCAAAGTGGGCACACAGCCAATTATCACAGATTTGAATAAGTAACTGGTGTTTTTGAGGGGTTAAATGGCTTTGGGCCACTGATCTCACACCACATTTACATACCTAGTGATGCCACACATCAAATTCAAATCACTCCAGCCTGGCCCAAACAGGTTCTGGGCATCAGAACTGGCATTAAAGTGGGCAAATGGCCAATTTTCACAGATTTGAATAAGTAACTGGTGTTTTTGAGGGGTTAAATGGCTTTGGGCCACTGATATCACACCACAGTTACATACCTAGTGATGCCACACATCAAATTCAGATCACTCTAGCCTGGCCCAAACAGTTTCTGGGCATCAGAACTGGCATCAAAGTGGGCACACAGCCAATTTTCACAGATTTGAATAAGTAACTGGTGTTTTTGAGGGGTTAAATGGCTTTGGGCCACTGATCTCACAACACATTCACATACCAAGTGATGGCACACATCAATATTAGATCCCTCCAGCCTGGCCCAAACAGGTTCTGGGCATCAGAACTGGCATCAAAGTGGGCAAATGGCCAGTTTTCACAGATTTGAATAAGTAACTGATGTTTTTGAGGGGTTAAATGGCTTTGGGCCCCAGATCTCACACCACATTTACATACCTTGTGATGCCACACATCAATATCAGATCAGTCCAGCCTGGCCCAAACAGGTTCTGGGCATTAGAACTGGCATCAAAATGGGCACACAGCCAAATTTCACAGATTTGAATAAGTAACTGGTGTTTTTGAGGGGTTAAATGGCTTTGGGCCACTGATCTCACACCACATTTACATACCTAGTGATGCCACACATCAAATTCAGATCACTCCAGCCTGGCCCAAACAGGTTCTGGGCATCAGAACTGGCATCAAAGTGGGCACACAGCCAATTTTCACAGATTTGAATAAGTAACTGGTGTTTTTGAGGGGTTAAATGGCTTTGGGCCACTGATCTCACACCACATTTACATACCTAGTGATGCCACACATCAAATTCAGATCACTCTAGCCTGGCCCAAACAGGTTCTGGGCATCAGAACTGGCATTAAAGTGGGCAAATGGCCAATTTTCACAGATTTGAATAAGTAACTGGTGTTTTTGAGGGGTTAAATGGCTTTGGGCCACTGATATCACACCACAGTTACATACTTAGTGATGCCACACATCAAATTCAGATCACTCCAGCCTGGCCCAAACAGGTACCTCTTTTCAAATTAATCGTATGGACGATTGAGTACGTTTGAATACGCATGTATAGCGTTATGTGACACAGATTTACGTGAATAACTTCTGAACTACACATAGACTTGGTAATTTTTTTACAAATATTATTCAGGACATTCAGATGTTCATTTTGAGTACTTGTGGTCCAGGGTACCTCTTTTCAAATTAAATGTATGGACAATTGAGTACGTTTGATTACGCGTGTATAGCATAATATAACATAGATTTGCTTTAATAACTTCTGAACTACACATAAACTTGATAATTTTTTTAGCAAATATTATTCAGGACATTCAGATGTTCATTTTGAGTACTTGTGGTCCAGGGTACCTCTTTTCAAATTAATCGTATAGACGATTGAGTACGTTTGATTATGCGCGTATAGCGTTATGTGACACAGATTTATGTGAATAACTTCTGAACTACACATAGACTTGGTAATTTTTTTAGCTAATATTATTTAGGACATTGAGATGTTCATTTTGAGTACTTGTGGTCCAGGGTACCTCTTTTCAAATTAATCGTATGGACGATTGAGTTCGTTTGATTACACGTGTATAGCATAATATAACATAGATTTGCTTTAATAACTTCTGAACTACACATAAACTTGATAATTTTTTTAGCAAATATTATTCAGGACATGGAGATGTTCATTTTGAGTACTTTAGGTCCAGGGTACCTCTTTTCAAATTAATCGTATAGACGATTGAGTACGTTTGATTATGCGCGTATAGCGTTATGTGACACAGATTTCCGTGAATAACTTCTGAACTACACATAGACTTGGTAATTTTTTTACAAATATTATTCAGGACATTCAGATGTTCATTTTGAGTACTTGTGGTCCAGGGTACCTCTTTTCAAATTAAACGTATGGACAATTGAGTACGTTTGATTACGCGTGTATAGCATAATATAACATAGATTTGCTTTAATAACTTCTGAACTACACATAAACTTGATAATTTTTTTAGCAAATATTATTCAGGACATGGAGATGTTCATTTTGAATACTTTAGGTCCAGGGTACCTCTTTTCAAATTAATCGTATAGACGATTGAGTACGTTTGATTATGCGCGTATAGCGTTATGTGACACAGATTTACGTGAATAACTTCTGAACTACACATAGACTTGGTAATTTTTTTAGCTAATATTATTTAGGACATTGAGATGTTCATTTTGAGTACTTGTGGTCCAGGGTACCTCTTTTCAAATTAATCGTATGAACGATTGAGTATGTTTGATTATTCGCGTATAGCGTTATGTGACACAGATTTCCGTGAATAACTTCTGAACTACACATAGACTTGATAATTTTTTTAGCAAATATTATTCAGGACATTGAGATGTTCATTTTGAATACTTGTAGTCCAGGGTACCTCTTTTCAAATTAATCGTATGGACGATTGAGTACGTTTGATTGTGCGCGTATAGCGTTATGTGACACAGATTTACGTGAATAACTTCTAAACTACACATAGACGTAATAATTGTTTTAGCTAATATTATTTAGGACATTGAGATGTTCATTTTGAGTACTTGTGGTCCAGGGTACCTCTTTTCAAATTAATCGTATGAACGATTGAGTATGTTTGATTACGCGTGTATAGCATAATATAACATAGATTTGCTTTAATAACTTCTGAACTACACATAAACTTGATAATTTTTTTAGCAAATATTATTCAGGACATGGAGATGTTCATTTTGAATACTTTAGGTCCAGGGTACCTCTTTTCAAATTAATCGTATAGACGATTGAGTACGTTTGATTATGCGCGTATAGCGTTATGTGACACAGATTTACGTGAATAACTTCTGAACTACACATAGACTTGGTAATTTTTTTACAAATATTATTCAGGACATTCAGATGTTCATTTTGAGTACTTGTGGTCCAGGGTACCTCTTTTCAAATTAAACGTATGGACAATTGAGTACGTTTGATTACGCGTGTATAGCATAATATAACATAGATTTGCTTTAATAACTTCTGAACTACACATAAACTTGATAATTTTTTTAGCAAATATTATTCAGGACATGGAGATGTTCATTTTGAGTACTTGTGGTCCAGGGTACCTCTTTTCAAATTAATCGTATGAACGATTGAGTATGTTTGATTATGCGCGTATAGCGTTATGTGACACAGATTTCCGTGAATAACTTCTGAACTACACATAGACTTGATAATTTTTTTAGCAAATATTATTCAGGACATGGAGATGTTCATTTTGAGTACTTGTAGTCCAGGGTACCTCTTTTCAAATTAATCGTATGGACGATTGAGTACGTTTGATTATTCGCGTATAGCGTTATGTGACACAGATTTACGTGAATAACTTCTGAACTACACATAGACTTGATAATTTTTTTAGAAAATATTATTCAGGACATTGAGATGTTCATTTTGAGTACTTGTAGTCCAGGGTACCTCTTTTCAAATTAATCGTATGGACGATTGAGTACGTTTGATTGTGCGCGTATAGCGTTATGTGACACAGATTTACGTGAATAACTTCTGAACTACACATAGACTTGGTAATTTTTTTAGCTAATATTATTTAGGACATTGAGATGTTCATTTTGAGTACTTGTGGTCCAGGGTACCTCTTTTCAAATTAAACGTTTGGACAATTGAGTACATTTGATTACACGTGTATAGCATTATATAACATAGATTTATGTGAATAACTTCTGAACTACACATAGACTTGATAATTTTTTTAACAAATATTATTCAGGACATTCAGATGTTCATTTTGAGTACTTGTGGTCCAGGGTACCTCTTTTCAAATTAATCGTATGGACGATTGAGTACGTTTGATTACGCGTGCATAGCATAATATAACATAGATTTGCTTTAATAACTTCTGAACTACACATAGACTTGATAATTTTTTTAGCAAATATTATTCAGGAGATTGAGATGTTCATTTTGAGTACTTGTAGTCCAGGGTACCTCTTTTCAAATTAAACGTATGGACGATTGAGTACGTTTGATTACGCATGTATAGCGTTATGTGACACAGATTTACGTGAATAACTTCTGAACTACACATAGACATGATAATTTTTTTAGCTAATATTATTTAGGACATTCAGATGTTCATTTTGAGTACTTGTGGTCCAGGGTACCTCTTTTCAAATTAATCGTATGAACGATTGAGTATGTTTGATTACGCGTGTATAGCATAATATAACATAGATTTGCTTTAATAACTTCTGAACTACACATAAACTTGATAATTTTTTTAGCAAATATTATTCAGGACATGGAGATGTTCATTTTGAATACTTTAGGTCCAGGGTACCTCTTTTCAAATTAATCGTATAGACGATTGAGTACGTTTGATTATGCGCGTATAGCGTTATGTGACACAGATTTACGTGAATAACTTCTGAACTACACATAGACTTGGTAATTTTTTTAGCTAATATTATTTAGGACATTGAGATGTTCATTTTGAGTACTTGTGGTCCAGGTTACCTCTTTTCAAATTAATCGTATAGACGATTGAGTACTTTTGATTATGCCGTATAGCGTTATGTGACACAGATTTACGTGAATAACTTCTGAACTACACATAGACTTGGTAATTTTTTTACAAATATTATTCAGGACATTCAGATGTTCATTTTGAGTACTTGTGGTCCAGGGTACCTCTTTTCAAATTAAACGTATGGACAATTGAGTACGTTTGATTACGCGTGTATAGCATAATATAACATAGATTTGCTTTAATAACTTCTGAACTACACATAAACTTGATAATTTTTTTAGCAAATATTATTCAGGACATGGAGATGTTCATTTTGAGTACTTGTGGTCCAGGGTACCTCTTTTCAAATTAATCGTATGAACGATTGAGTATGTTTGATTATGCGCGTGTAGCGTTATGTGACACAGATTTCCGTGAATAACTTCTGAACTACACATAGACTTGATAATTTTTTTAGCAAATATTATTCAGGACATGGAGATGTTCATTTTGAGTACTTGTAGTCCAGGGTACCTCTTTTCAAATTAATCGTATGGACGATTGAGTACGTTTGATTATTCGCGTATAGCGTTATGTGACACAGATTTACGTGAATAACTTCTGAACTACACATAGACTTGATAATTTTTTTCAGAAAATATTATTCAGGACATTGAGATGTTCATTTTGAGTACTTGTAGTCCAGGGTACCTCTTTTCAAATTAATCGTATGGACGATTGAGTACGTTTGATTGTGCGCGTATAGCGTTATGTGACACAGATTTACGTGAATAACTTCTGAACTACACATAGACTTGGTAATTTTTTTAGCTAATATTATTTAGGACATTGAGATGTTCATTTTGAGTACTTGTGGTCCAGGGTACCTCTTTTCAAATTAAACGTTTGGACAATTGAGTACATTTGATTACACGTGTATAGCATTATATAACATAGATTTATGTGAATAACTTCTGAACTACACATAGACTTGGTAATTTTTTTAGCTAATATTATTTAGGACATTGAGATGTTCATTTTGAGTACTTGTGGTCCAGGGTACCTCTTTTCAAATTAAACGTTTGGACAATTGAGTACATTTGATTACACGTGTATAGCATTATATAACATAGATTTATGTGAATAACTTCTGAACTACACATAGACTTGATAATTTTTTTAACAAATATTATTCAGGACATTCAGATGTTCATTTTGAGTACTTGTGGTCCAGGGTACCTCTTTTCAAATTAATCGTATGGACGATTGAGTACGTTTGATTACGCGTGTATAGCATAATATAACATAGATTTGCTTTAATAACTTCTGAACTACACATAGACTTGATAATTTTTTTAGCAAATATTATTCAGGAGATTGAGATGTTCATTTTGAGTACTTGTAGTCCAGGGTACCTCTTTTCAAATTAAACGTATGGACGATTGAGTACGTTTGATTACGCATGTATAGCGTTATGTGACACAGATTTACGTGAATAACTTCTGAACTACACATAGACATGATAATTTTTTTAGCTAATATTATTTAGGACATTCAGATGTTCATTTTGAGTACTTGTGGTCCAGGGTACCTCTTTTCAAATTAATCGTATGAACGATTGAGTATGTTTGATTACGCGTGTATAGCATAATATAACATAGATTTGCTTTAATAACTTCTGAACTACACATAGACTTGATAATTTTTTAAGCAAATAGTATTCAGGACATGGAGGTGTTCGTTTTGAGTACTTGTAGTCCAGGGTACCTCTTTTCAAATAAACGTATGGACGATTGAGTATGTTTGATTGTGCGTGTATAGCGTTATGTGACACAGATTTACGTGAATAACTTTTAAACTACACATAGACTTGGTAATTTTTTTAGCTAATATTATTTAGGACATTGAGATGTTCATTTTGACTACTTGTGGTCCAGGGTACCTCTTTTCAAATTAAACGTATGGACGATTGAGTATGTTTGATTGTGCGTGTATAGCGTTATGTGACACAGATTTACGTGAATAACTTCTAAACTACACATAGACTTGATAATTTTTTTAGCAATTATTATTTAGGACATTGAGATGTTCATTTTGAGCACTTGTGCTCCAGGGTACCTCTTTTCAAATTAATTGTATGGACGATTGAGTTCGTTTGATTACGCGTGTATAGCATAATATAACATAGATTTGCTTTAATAACTTCTGAACTACACATAAACTTGATAATTTTTTTAGCAAATATTATTCAGGACATTGAGATGTTCATTTTGAGTACTTGTGGTCCAGGGTACCTCTTTTCAAATTAATCGTATAGACGATTGAGTACGTTTCATTATGCGCGTATAGCGTTATGTGACACAGATTTACGTGAATAACTTCTGAACTACACATAGACTTGGTAATTTTTTTAGCAAATATTATTCAGGACATGGAGATGTTCATTTTGAGTACTTGTGGTCCAGGGTACCTCTTTTCAAATTAAACGTTTGGACAATTGAGTACATTTGATTACACGTGTATAGCATTATATAACATAGATTTACGTGAATAACTTCTGAACTACACATAGACTTGATAATTTTTTTAGCAAATATTATTCAGGACATTGAGATGTTCATTTTGAGTACTTGTGGTCCAGGGTACCTCTTTTCAAATTAATCGTATGGACGATTGAGTACGTTTGATTATGCGCGTATAGCGTTATGTGACACAGATTTACGTGAATAACTTCTAAACTACACATAGACTTAATAATTGTTTTAGCTAATATTATTCAGGACATTGAGATGTTCATTTTGAGTACTTGTGGTCCAGGGTACCTCTTTTCAAATTAAACGTATGGACGATTGAGTACGTTTGATTACGCTTGTATATAGTATTATATATCTTAGAATTTCAAATTCATATAGAAACCTTGAGACATTCATTTTGAGCACTTGTGGACCAGGCACCTTGATCAAAATAAAAATTATGTATGATCAGTTAGTTTTAAAACAGTGCAGCATAGATGAATGAATATCTAATAGCTAACGTCTAACTGCAGACTAACTTGAATCTGGTGGCGTACGGGTGACTAAACATGTGATTGCAAGCTCTTGTGTCTATACTGTATTTTTTTCCTGATGACACGCCCCTTTGCACTCATTTAAAGGAATTGTCCACTTTTCTGAGACCATTATGCAATGTGCTGCAGCTTTCTAATATACATTGATTTATTTTCTTACCATCTGCAAGATCTCTGCTTGCTGTTAGTTAATAAAAGTGCATTAGTTTGTGTGTAGCTGTCCCCTGAGGGTTTGTTACAATGTGTCAGTCTCTAGAGCACTTCCTTTCCCCTCCCCCTCCTTTTTTTTTATCAGTGACTGTTTGCAGAGTTGCTTTATTTATCGTTTTGTATTTGCTCCAGCGATAAAAAAAAAAAAACTGGCAAAGGTGGATGTAGGTTTATATAGATTTATGATACAAATAAAATCTGTTTTTGTCATAAAACAACATCACGGTGCGGATGTGAGGAGTCAGCGGGGAGCGGCGATCTACAGGCGCGAAGTCATGTCTACCCCAAAACCGAACCACGAAAATCACTGCGCCAAAAACAAGAGCTCGCCCCGCTCCATCCACCGTTATGGGTCTCAGAACAAGAAGGAAAAAGCAAAGTATATACAGTTGAAGCCAGAAATTTCCCTCCGCTCTCTATACAGAAACATCTGCAGGTTTTTCCCTCCGCTTTCAATATAGACACATCTGTAGGTTTTCCCTCCGTTCTCCATACAGACACATCTGCAGGTTTTCCCCTCCGCTCTCTATACAGACACATCTGCAGGTTTTTCCCTCCACTCTCTATACAGACACATCTGCAGGTTTTTCCTTCCGCTCTCTATAAAGACACATCTGTAGGTTTTTCTCACTATCTGACATGAAATCAGAATAAACCTTTCCTGTTTAAGGTCAATTAGGAACCAAAATTATTTATATTTACCAAATGCCAGAATAATGAGAGAGAAAATGTTTTAAGGCATTTTTATTACTTTCTGCAAAGTGAAAAGTTTCCATATATTTCATTAGTATTTGGTCATATTGCCCTTAGGCCTGTTTCACACGTCAGTGATTCTGGTACGTTTGTGCTTTTTTTTTTCTACGTACCAGAATCACTGACATACGCAGACCCATTATAATCAATAGGTCTGTGCACACCTCAGGGATTTTTCAGTGACCGTGTCTCCGTGCAGCGTGCACACGTGTCCGTGATTGCCGCACGGAGACATGTCCATTTTTTTCTAGCATCACTTATGTTCCACGGACCACACTATGGTATGATCCATGAAACACGTACCAGAAAAAAACGTACATATAAAATAAAAAACATTTGCAACTCACTTTTCTAGCGACGCTCTGTGCAGCTTCCTGCCCGGCTCATGAATATTCATGAATGTAGCCAGAGCCGACCCGGAAGTAGCTGCAGAGAGCGGTGGGCAGACGCTACAGAGCTGGAGACTTCAGCACCATGGAGAGCAGGAACGGGACAGGTGAGTAATGTCCATTTGCAATCACGGATAACGGATCACAAATTGCACATGGACAACCACCGTGTGCCGTGAATCACGGAGAGACATGTGCTTGTTGTCAGTGAAGAACGTCTGTGTTTTTCACTGACGTGTGAAACAGGCCTTAGACTGGAATCACACTTGTTGGTGAAAAATCGGACCGAGTCTCATGCTAGAAAGTAGAACGAGCTCTGTTCAAGTGTTGATCAGTGTGCAATGCAACTGCAATGCGATCATGTGATTTTTTTTTTTCAATTGATTGTAGTCCATGTGCAATCCGTATGTGATCCGTTTTTATTCTCAGCAGCTATGTCATCTGCCATTGAGCTCTGCTACATGGCCGCTGAGAGCAGACACAGACAGAGCCATGCAGCAGAGCTGAATAGCCACTGACAGCAGACACAGACATAGCCGCATGATCAGAATGAAGTCGGATGCACTTCACCCGACTTCATTGTCATCCTGCGGCTCTGTCTATGTGGCATGTCCTGATTTTCGGTCACCGGTGAAGGTCTCACTGGTGACCGCAGTGAGCCGCGCGATCAGCGGTGCCGTCACTGAGGTTACACGCGGCCACAGCTGAAGTCCTCCCGCTGAGATCTGTGGCCGCGGGTAACCTGAGTGATGTCATTGCTGATAGCGCGACTCCCTTCAGTCGCTGTGGGGAGCTCACAGAGAGCGGTCGTGGTCTGTGGCCGCTCTCTGTCAGCTTCCGATGTAGCAGAGCTGAAAGCGTCGTGGGACCTCTGTGGATTATGTCGGACCTGGAGGGGTATTTGGGGACTTTAATAAAATGGTGAAAGAGGTTGTTGTTTTTTGTCATTTATTACAAATAAAGGATTTTTTGGTTGTGTGTGTTTATTTTCTTTAACTAACAGGTTAATCATGGAAGGTATCTTGGGGACACGCCTGCCATGATTAATCTAGGACTTAGTGGCAGCTATGGGCTGCTGCCATTAACTCCTTATTACCCTGTTTGCCACCGCACCAGGGCAATTCGGGATGAGCCGGGTACAGTCCAGGGACTGTCGCATCTAATGGATGCGGCAATTCCAGGCAGCTGCTGACTGATATTGTTAGGGTGGTGGGCTCCCCATAACGTGGGGCTCCCCATCCTGACAATACCAGCCTCCAGCCGTATGGCTTTACCCTGGCTGGTATCAAAATTGGGGGGGACCGCTCGTCATTTTTTTTTAATTATTTATTTATTTTACTGCATGATATAGACACGCCCGCCGGCAGCTGTGATTGGTTGCAGTGAGACAGCTGTCACTCAGCGTGGGGGGCGTGTCTGACTGCAACCAATCATAGGCGCCGGTGGGTGGGGAAAGCAGTGACTACGTGATGGAAAAATGAGCGGCCGGCTTTTTCAAAAGAGAAGCCGCCACAGTGTGACCGCTGTGCAGCGCCGCACCGGTGATCATGGATCGGTGAGTATGAGAGAGGGAGGGAGAGGGATAGACCGACATAGACAGAGAGAGAGATAGAGACGGAGAGAGAGAGAGGGATAGACCGACAGACAGAGAGAGAGAGACGGAGAGAGAGAGAGGGAGAGACCGACAGACAGAGAGAGAGATAGCAGATGGGAGCTGCCTCATTGATTAACATGTGTCCGAGTGCAATGCGAGAATTTCTCACATTGCACTCGTGCGAGTTAATCGCAAGTGTGAAGCCGGCCTTACACTGTGTGACTTGTGTGAAACATTTTGGATCTCCTTCCACAAGCTTCTCACTATAGTTGGTAATTTAAAATGCTTAAAAAGTCTTCAAATCCAAAAAGATGGCGCCGATCTCCAAATATATTACCACAGAAGAAGGTTTTTTTGGCTAATGAAAGAGATCCTAAGACATCTATGTGTTTGATCCAACTTGCAATAAGGTGAGTGCAATTTATGCACATCTTATAACCAACATTTATGGATTTGAATTAGTACATTTAGAGTGACGCCGCGTATGTCCCTTTTTATTTCTAACCCCTTAAGTTTTACATTCGTCACAATAATTGGTTGGAATTTGGGCCCATTCCTCCTGACAGAACTGGTGTACCTGAGCCATGTATGTAGGTCGTCTTGCTCGCACCGGCCTTTTCTGCTTTTCCCATACATTTTCAATAGGATTGAGATCAGGGTTTTGTGATGGCCACTCCAAAACATTGACTTTGTTATCCTTAAGCCACTTTGTAACCAGTTTGGCAGTAGCTTCAGGTCATTTTCCACTTGGAAGACCCATTTCCGCCCAAGCTTTACGTTCCCGTCTGTTGTCTTGAGATGTTCTTCAGTATTGCCACATAATCTTCTTCCCTCATGATGCCATCTATTTTGGGAAGTGCACCAGTCCCTCCTGCAGCAAAACAATCACACAACATGATGCTGCCACCCCCGTGTGTCACAGTTGGGATGGTGTTCTTAGGCGTCAAAGCTTCTCTCTTTTTCCTACAAACGTAACGATGGCCAAACTGTTCAATTTTAGTTTCATCAGAACACAGGACATGTGTCTAAAAATTAAGGTCTTTGTTCCTGAATGTATTTGCAAACATTAATCTGGCTTTTTATGTTTCTTTTGGAGTAATGGCTTCTTCCTGGCAGAGAGGCCTTTCAGCCCATGTTGATACATTACTCGTTTCACTGTGGATAATGACACAATCTTACCAGCTTCCGCCAGCATCTTCACAAGGTCTTTTGCTTTTGTTCTTGGGTTAATATGCACATGTCTGACCAAAGCACGTTCATCTCTGAACACAGAACCCATCTCCTTCCTGAGCGGTATGATGGCTGGACATTCCCATCTTGTTTGTACTTGTGTATAATTGTTTGTACAGATCAATGAGGCACCTTCAGGTATCTGGAAATTGCATCCAAGGATGAACCAGACTTGTGCAAGTCCACAATTCTCTTCCTGAGATCTTGGCTGATTTCTTTTGACTTTCCCATGATGCTACAGATAGAAGCAGTGTGATTCAGGTGAGCGTTACAATACATCCACAGGTGTGTCTCTAATTAACTCAGATGTTGCCATTAAACCTATCAGAAGCTTCCAAAGATATGACATCATCATATCCCATATTGTTTAACGGCATAGTACCGTATTTTTCGCTTTATAAGACGCACCGGATTATAAGACGCACCCCAAATTTAGACATAAAAAAGGTAAAAAAAAAGAAAAATGGGGTCCATCTTATACTCCAGTGTTCTCTTACCGGAGAGGGGCAGCAGTGGTGGTGAAGCGGGTCACAGGAGGCACAGGTTATGCTGGCAGGCGCGGCGGGTCAGTGGTGGGAGGCGCGGTGGCATCCGTGGTAGCAGGAGCCGCGGGGTCCGTGGTGGCGGCAGCAGCGGCGGCGGGTAAGTCGAGCAGCAGGCTGGTGCAGTGAGAGTGTCCGCGGTCCCGGTTCAAATGGTAGCTCAGTGGTAGCAGCAGCGGTGACGGCTCAGTGGTGGCAGCGGCGGTGACGGCTCAGTGGTGGCAGCGGCGGCGATGGCTCAGTAGTGGAGCAAACCAATGCGGTGTTTTCCCAGTGTGTCCACGGTCCCGATTCAAGTGATGGCGCCCGGAGCCGGCGCATGCGCAGATGGAGCTCTCATCCAAGAGCTCCATCTGCGCACGCTCCCGGCACCATCATTTGAAAGTGGGACCGCGGACAAACTGGGTAACTTGCTGCACAGCCGCCCACCCCGCACGCACAGACTCGCAGCCAGCAGGCTGCCCGCCCACTCTGCGTGCAAGCGGCAGGGTACCTTTGCTTGCGTGCGGGCGGCAGCCGGGTGCCTGCGTGAGGGCGGCAGCCGCCTGCCGCCCGCACGGGCACCCGACTGCTGCTGGCACACAGCACCCGGCTGCCGCCCGCACACAGCCACGGGTACCCGGCTGCCACCTCACGCAAGCACAGGTACCCGGCCGCTTGCACGCAGCCACAGGCACCCGGCCGCCCCATCGCCGCACAGACAGGACCCCCAGGTACCGCTATATTTGAATTATAAGACACACCTCCCATTTTCCTCCCAAATTTTTGGGAGGAAAAGTGCGTCTTATAAAGCGAAATATATGGTACTTAGTGTTTGTAAACTGTAAAAAAATGCCTTAAAACACTCTCTCTCTCTCTCATTATTCTGGCATATGGTAAATATAAATCATTTTGGTTCCTAAGTGATCTAAAACGGGAAAGGTTTATTCTGGTTTCATGTCAGATAGTGAGAAAAACCTGCAGATGTGTCTGTATAGAGAGCCGAGGTAATAACCTGTGTGTGTGTGTTTGTATGTACAATATATGTATGATATATATTTTTTTTATTAATGGTATGAGTTGATAATTTGTTTGCTGGTTATTCTGTTAGTGAGAGTAATATTATTGTCGCTTTTTGTATTCCTGATCACTATAAGGTATAATCATTGTATAATAATTCCATCTTTCTTCCGTTGTCAGCTCCACCGGTTTGGACTTTTGGTGGTCTGATCATGCTGCGGGCGAGAGTGCAGCATCTGCTGCTGGGGAAGGTCTGTGGAAAACATTGTCCTGGGCCGCCAGTGCTCCTCGGTCTGCGTCTCGACAGCGGCTGTCTCCCTACTGCACGGAGCCATCAGACCTTACATCCGGAATGGGCAGCTTTGGCTAAAAAACAGCTAAAAGGCAAAGATCCGGAGAGCCTAAGATGGCACACACCGGAGGGTATAGTGATAAAACCTCTGTACACCAAGAGGGACACAGCGGACTTCCCCGAGGAGCTACCAGGGGTCAATCCATTCACCCGAGGCCCGTACCCCACCATGTACACTCACAGACCCTGGACCATCCGGCAGTACGCTGGATTCAGTACCGTGGAGGAGAGCAACAAGTTCTATAGGGACAACATAAAGGGTAAGGCGGCCGGCATAATGTAATCATGGTGGTCACATGCTTTGCTTTGGGGTCTAGGGACCTAATACAGACCCAGAGGTCCACCATAAACCTTTGCCTTCTAGGTCATGTCAAAGGCAGTAAAGTGACCCTCTATACCCATGACTTCAACCCAGGGTAAACAATCGGCCAGAAAAAAAGGAACAATGGCAGAATCACTGCTTTCTGGGCTTCCAAACCCCCAAAATAGAAAATGATAAACATTTCTAGATGAATTATATGCATCCCAGAATGCTACCAATAAAAACGTCAACCCCCTCCCCATAGAAAAACAAGGCTATGCCGGCAGAAAGAAAAAAAAAAAAAAAACGTTATGGCTCTTGGGATGTTGTTATCCAAAGATGTTTTTTTTTCTTTCTATAAAAATACCGTATTTTTCGCTTTATAAGACGCACCGGATTATAAGACGCACCCCAAATTTAGACATAAAAAAAGGTAAAAAAATAAAAATGGGGTCCGTCTTATACTCCGGTGTTCTCTTACCTTAGGGGGGCAGCAGTGGTGGTGAAGCGGGGTCACAGGAGGCAGAGGTTGTGCTGGTGGCGGGTCAGTGGTGGCAGGCGCGGCGGGGTCCATGGTGACAGGCGCGGTGTGTGAGTAGTGGCGGCAGCGGCGGGTGAGTGGTGCAGCAGGCCGGTGCGGTGAGTGTCCCAGTGTCCGTGGTCCCAGTTCAAATGATGGTGTCTGGAGCGGCGCATGCGCAGATGGAGCTCTCATCCAAGATCTCCATCTGCGCATGCGCCCGCTCCCAGCGCCATCATTTGAAACTGAGACCGCGGACACACTGGAAAACCTGCTGCACAGCCGCCCGCACGCACAGAGTGGCAGCCAGCAGTACGCCCGTCCACTTGCACAGAGAGGCAGCCAGCACCGACAGGCATCCGGCTGCCGCCCGCACGCAGCCACAGGTACTCGGCTGCCACCCGCAGGCAAGCACAGGTACCCGGCCGCTTGCACGCAGCCACAGGCACCCGGCCGCCCGATCGCCGCACAGACAGGACCACCAGGTAAAGCTATATTCAGATTTTAAGACGCACCCCTCATTTTCCTCCCAAATTTTTGGGAGGAAAAGTGCGTCTTATATTCCGAAAAATACGGTAGTTTTTTAACTAAGCAAAAGCAATAAAAGAAAAGAGAAAAAAACCCAAAAAACTTCTGATCAGCTGTAGAATATAGTGAACTCGTGTTAACCTCGGTGTGAGGGGGGGGTGGGGACCGGTGTTTACCGTTCTTATCCATAAAGAGTTAATAAAAGTTAGAAAGGCCGATTCGTCTTCAAAATGTATCAGTGACCCCGATCAATTGTAATGGTGAAAATGAGCTCCTTTGTAATATCAGAGAAATCTGCTTCTCTCTCCTCGTGATCTGATTGTTCATTCTCAAAATTCTCAATTCAAGGGTAAAATATGTCTTAAAGCGCACCATTCACCAGGATTTTCCTATATAGCCTAAAGCCAGTGCTATACTGGCACTACCAGGCTGATTCTATACATACCTTTAATTGTCAGATAGGATGTTTTAGGTTTTGAAACACAAGCAAGTAAAGTTTGTAAAATCAGCAGCTTTTTGAATGGCAGCAGCTGCCGATCAGCTGGTAGCTGGGGTGGGTTTTGATAGTGATTCCCGCCCCCTGTCTCTCCATCCTCCCTCTATCTGTTATCTATGCTAATTCTATTATAGAATCGTTTTAATAAGTGGCTAGAAGGACTTTTGCTGATGTCATGCCCATGTGACTAGAAGGGGCGGTGCCTCAGCCAACATAGCTTATACCAGGAAGCAACATTATTTTTCTGTTGGCTGAGGCCCCATCCTTTCTAGTCACATGGGTATGACATCAGCACAGGTTCTTCTAGCCACTTATTTATGCTACTTATATTATAGAATCGTTTTACTAAGTGACTAGACGGACCTGTGCTGATGTCACATGTGACCAGAAGGGGCAGAACTTGTCAACAGAAAAATAATGTTACTTCCTGGTATCAACTATGTTGGTTGAGGCCCCACCCTTTCTGGTCACATGGGTATGACCTCAGCAAAAGTCTTTCTAGCCACTTAGTAAAACACTTTAACATAATTAGCATAAATAACGGGGACAACAGACAGGCGGGGGCGCGGGAATCACTATGAATATCCACCCCAGCTATCAGCTGATCGGCAGCTGCTGCCAATCAAAAAGCTGCTCATTTTACAAATTTTACTTGCTTGTGTTTCAAAAACTATACATCCGAGCTGACAGCTAAAGGTATGTATAAAATCAGCATGATAGCACCAGTAGAGCACTGGTTTTAAGTTATATAGGGAAATCCTGGTGATATTTTCCCATTACTGAGAAATGAGATGGCATTTGGTACTTATATAAAGTTCTATTGAGAACTGCAAGTGTCACTTCAGGAGAACTTGCAGCAGAATGTGTGTCTCCTCCTCTAGCTTCTCCCTCCATAGAATTATAGGAGCACCAATATAATTATATTTTTATTTTTTTTTTATCTAGTAATTTCCTGTAACATTTTTTTTTAATTTTTTTTTTCCCTCCATTTTTGTTTCTCTCTTAAAGGGCCTAATATAAGTAAAGAGAAATAACACCTGGGGGGCTTCATATTGATCTCAGTATCTATAGAACACCGTTGACATCCCGGGATCTCGCCAAATGGGCACCAATGTGGTGACAAGGGGTCATCTACTACTGCCTCAATCTGTCTAATCGCTTAGAGGCCACCATCATTAGTGATGACTTGCCAAGAGATTAAGGGGTACTTTGCACACTACGACATCGCAAGCCGATGGTAGCGATGCCGAGCGCGATAGTCCCGGCCCCCGTCGCAGCTGTGATATCATGGCGAACATTATCGCTATGGCAGCTTCACATGCACTCACCTGCCCTGCGACATCGCTCTGGCCGGCGATCCGCCTCCTTCCTAAGGGGGCGGGTCGTGCAGCGTCACAGCGACGTCACACAGCAGGCGGCCAATAGAAGCGGAGGGGCGGAGATGAGCGTGACGTAAACATCCCGACCACCTTCTTCCTTCCGCATTGCCGGCTAGGACGCAGGTAGGAGATGTTCCTCGCTCCTGCGGCTTCACACACAGCGATGTGTGCTGCCGCAGGAACGAGGAACAACATCGTGACATCTGTCTTTCCCAAATCATAGAAATGACCGACGCTACACCAATGATACGATTTTGACGCTTTTGTGCTCGTTAATCGTATCAAAAAGGCTTTACACACTATGATGTCAAGAGCGACGCCAGATGTGCGTCACTTTTGATTCGACCCCACCGACATCGCACCTGCGATGTCGTAGTGTGCAAAGGGCCCCTAAAGGGTCTTCAGAAATGAGGACAGAGTAATGATCGGTGTGGCTTTTCTCATAATTTCTGCTCATGATACTGTGATGGAGTCTCCGTTCCAAGTTTTGCTCTCGAGTCTCATGGTCACTGGTTTTGCCCCTGATATTTGCACTTGATTTGTTTGCAGCCGGTCAGCAGGGGTTATCCGTGGCTTTTGACCTGGCCACCCATCGAGGATATGACTCAGACAACCCTCGTGTTCATGGAGATGTGGGCATGGCCGGGGTGGCCATCGACACAGTAGAAGACACCAAGATGCTTTTCGATGGCATTCCCTTGGAGAAGATGTCCGTGTCCATGACCATGAATGGCGCCGTCATCCCCATCCTGGCCATGTTCGTGGTCACAGGGCAGGAGCAGGGCTGTCCTCAGGAGAAGCTAACCGGGACCATCCAGAATGACATATTGAAAGAGTTCATGGTCAGAAACACCTATATATTTCCGCCAGAGCCATCCATGAGGATCATCGCCGATATCTTCCAGTACACATCGCAGGTGAGACTCTCGCCAAGAGCGCTGTTGACTATCCCGGCTACTATTATTATTATTATTTATTATTATAGCGCCATTTATTCCATGGCGCTTTACAAGTGAAAGAGGGTATACGTACAACAATCATTAACAGTACAAAACAGACTGGTATAGGAGGAGAGAGGACCCTGCCCGCGAGGGCTCAGTCTATAGGAGGAGAGAGGACCCTGCCCGTGAGGGCTCACAGTCTACAGGGAATGGGTGATGGTACAATAGGTGAGGACAGAGCTGGTTGCGCAGTGGTCTACTGGACTGAGGGCTATTGTAGGTTGTAGGCTTGTTGGAAGAGGTGGGTCTTGAGGTTCCTCTTGAAGCTTTACACGGTAGGGGAGAGTCTGATATGCTGATAGGCTACAGTCCGGATTACCGGTTTTGTGCCCCGCTTTCATGCCTGTAAGGCTGTGTTCATATGTCTTTATGAAGATCGGCCTCACTGCAGGTCCTCTGAACCATCAGACCCATATACTCAGATAGTTTGGGTTAGGAGACCCTCTGTTGGTCTGGACGTTTCATTCCGTACAGTCAATGGGTGATCAAGTAGGAATAAGGCAGGTGGAGGATCACTTAATGGGGATAGTCAGCACAGAACGACTGCTCAAACCAAGCTCTGCACCTAGTAGAGGACATGGCCCTAATACTAATTGTGCCTTTTAGGCCCCAGATCATCAGTTTTCTGCCATAAAACTACTTAAAATATTGCAAAAAAAATTGTTGACATTTGATGTTTTTAGGCCAGTCCTGGCAAATTTTTGAAAAGGGTGGGGGAGGCCTAGGGGCCAGGAGTGGCCAAGCACGGCCAACAAATTCATCAACGCTTTACACACAAGAGTACCATAAGTTACAGCAGAAATGTTCTCCGGTCCCCAACAATCCTGGTGGTGACGCACGGCTTCTGAAAGACGTGCGGAATGTAGGCCCGCCGGCCTCGCACTGAATTCTTCACGTCTTATTCCTTCACACCGTTACTCGCGACCGGCGGAGAGAGTGTGTACAAATATATCGTAATGAGGCGCTCGGTGCACCCTGCGTGCGGCCAAACACTCAAGAGCACCTTCCCATGTACTTGTTGTCCTTCTATTTCCGTCCTCCTCGGGCTCTATAAAGCAAGAGCTGTCAATCAAGGAGAGATGGAGGAACAACAAGTACTTTATTTTTCAGACTGTAAAATGCTCCTTACCATTAGGTGCACTCTAGATTTAGACAGCAGAATATAGGAAAAATATTTTTCATATTTTTTTTAGAACATCCCTCATGGCGTAAAGTGTGGGGGGGTCATAAGCACTATGTTACGGTTGCTGTGGCACTGGAGACTATGTTCGGATTTCTTGCTACTCCACATGTGCGAGCGCTGGAGACTAAGTCCTATCTTGGAGCCATTGCACATGTGCGGGTGACATCATCGCTGACACGAGGTCACATGTCTCTGACATCTTCTAAGCTGATTGGCCGCTGGTCATGTGCTTGTGACACGTGGTCACATGTCTCTGACACCTTCTATGTCGATTGGTCGCTGGTCATGTGCTTTTGACGCTTTGCTCGGTGATAGGCCAGTGTGACGTCATTCCTGTCATTCTGGCAGCGGATTGGCTCTGGTGTCCTCCATCTTGGATGAGGCACAGAGTCTATATAAGACCCTGACGCACGCCGCCCGGCGCTCAGTCCTCTTGGTTCATGCATGAGAGTAGACGCTCTGTGCACGTCCCTCTAGGCATCTCACTGTCTATGCTAGGTGAGCGCTACCGGCAGGGTAACGTTCTTATACCTTACAGCTTCAGCTGCGGTCCGTATCCTTACATCTTAGTAGAGCGGACATAGGCAGGTGCCTGAGGCACATGGTCTGGCTGGGCCTTGTGATTCTACTCGTAGGTGGACGTTGCCGCTGGGGTAACGTTCCTTATACTGCGTCTGGCAGTTGTTCGTATCCTCGCACACTAGGGGAGCAAACAGAGGTAGGAGCTTTGTGCGGCTTGTGCTGCTGTCCGTCTCTTTTGCACCACTAGTGGAGCGGACCTAGGCAGGTGCCATATCCAGTGGTTCGTGTCCTCGCACACTAGTGGAGCGAACGCAGGTAGGAGCTTTGTGCGGCTTATGCTGCTGTCCGATTCCTGGCACCACTAGAGGAACGGACCTAGGTAGGTGCCATTTCACACTCACTGCTTTTGTCTCTGTGACCCTTAACAGAGACCATACCACACACCCTCCAAGTAAGGGAGGAATTGCCTTATTTACTAATTATATTCCTCTGTGAGTTTAACAGAGGTATTGCACTCTGCACTTGTGCTATTACTATTTACAGTGGCACACTTATATACCCCTTATCCTCTGCCATAGTCTGCAGCAGAGTCTTTGCACGGTGGACCCTGACTGTCTGATATTCCTTTGGGTTTTATTATCAGACAGCCCCCCGTAACACACTAATTGTAATGTTTTGGGGTAGAATAAGAAAGTAATAAATCTATTATTAATGGTTCTCTGCCGTGTGTATTCTACACACATCTCTGCTGTATGCACATTTACACTTACACACACAGCTCTGCTACATACACATTTACACTTACACACAGCTCAGCTACATGCACAGTTACACTTACACACAGCTCTGCTACATACACATTTACACTTACACACAGCTCTGCTACATACACATTTACACTTACACACAGCTCAGCTACATGCACAGTTACACTTACACACAGCTCTGCTACATACACATTTACACTTACACACAGCTCTGCTACATACACATTTACACTTACACACAGCTCAGCTACATGCACAGTTACACTTACACACACAGCTCTGCTACATACACATTTACATTTACACAGCTCTGCTACATACACATTTACATTTACACAGCTCTGCTACATACACATTTACATTTACACAGCTCTGCTACATACACATTTACACACACAGCTCTGCTACATACACATTTACATTTACACAGCCCTGCTACATACACATTTACACATACACACACACAGCTCTTCTACATGCACAATTACACTTACACACACAGCTCTGCTACATACACATTTATATAAAAATTGGAGGACAAGGAGTACAGTGCAAATAAGTTTAATAAAGGGTAACTGGCACAAGAAGGATTAGCGGCAGACAGGCCGGCAGGTAAAACAATTGTACATAATCACCAATATATGTTACATACATATAGAAAATTTAGTGAATCACAGGCTGGGTCAATGTTAATACATACAAAAAAGCATCCAGCACAATATTGGGCATGATATAAAGTTTAGACAATTGTTAGGATAAAAACCAGCACTAAATGAGTACTAAAGTACATATATGTACTCAGAGGTAGCAGGGATACATTCAGTGCATAAAATGAGACCCAAATATCACTTAGTAGGAAGCTACAGGTGCTGGTAAGGAAAAAACTCTGCAATGACAGAGTGAATGGTTAAACAAAAGTCAAGGCTCAACAGTCAAAAATGGACAGATTTAGCAACCATGAGGTGCTAAATGGATGCACATAAACAGTCAGGTATAGTTGTGAGACATAAACATTGAATTAAAACCCAGCCGATTGAGTAAACATACCCATAGAAAGTACAAAGCCGGCCTGATAGCAGCAGAGCGGACCCCCCGGTGAGAGCCCCCAACGTATATGTTTCACAATCTCTGTAATCGGATTATTTCATCAGGGGGAGGTCATTTACATTTACACACACAGCTCTGCGACATACACATTTACATTTACACAGCTCTGCTACATACACCTTTACACTTACACACACAGCTCTGCTACATACACATTTACACACACACACAGCTCTGCTACATACACATTTACACTTATACACACAGCTCTGCTACATACACATTTACATTTACACAGCTCTGCTACATACACATTTACACATACACACACAGCTCTGCTACATACACATTTACACTTACATACACAGCTCTGCTACATACACATTTACATTTACACACACAGCTCTGCTATATACACATTTACACTTACACACACAGCTCTGCTACATACACATTTACACTTACACACACAGCTCTTCTCTATGCAGATTAACACTTGCACACACAGCTCTGCTACATACACATTTACACTTACATACACAGCTCTGCTACATACACATTTACATTTACACACACAGCTCTGCTATATACACATTTACACTTACACACACAGCTCTGCTACATACACATTTACACTTACACACAGCTCTGCTACATAAACATTTACACTTACACACACAGCTCTGCTACATACACATTTACACTTACACACACACATCTCTGCTGTATGCACATTTACACTTACACACACAGCTCTGCTACATACACATTTACACTTACACACACAGCTCTGCTACATACACATTTACACTTACACACACAGCTCTGCTACATACACATTTACACTTACACACACAGCTCTGCTACATACACATTTACATTTACACACACAGCTCTGCTACATGCACAATTACACTTACACAGCTCTGCTACATACACTTTTACATTTACACACACAGCTCTGCTACATACACATTTACACTTACACACACACAGCTCTGCTACATACACATTTACACTTACACACACACATCTCTGCTGTATGCACATTTACACTTACACACACAGCTCTGCTACATACACATTTACACTTACACACACAGCTCTGCTACATACACATTTACACTTACACACAGCTTTGCTACATACACATTTACACTTACACACAGCTCTGCTGCATGCACAATTACACTTGCATACAGATCTCCTACATGCAGAGTTACACTTACATACACAGCTCTGCTCTATGCATATTAACACTTACAACCATAGCTCTGCTACATGCAGATTAACACTTACGTACACAGCTCTGTTACATGCACAGATACACTTGTAAACAGCTATACCACATGGACATTTACACTTACACAGCTCTGCTACATATACAGTTACATTTACATAAACAACTCTGCTATATGCACATATGCCCTTACATACACAGCTCTGCTATTTGCACAGAAATACACACAGCTCTGCTACATGCGCAGTTACACTTGCATATACAGCTCTGCCATATGCATATATACACTTGCACACAGCTCAGCTACATGCACATTTACACACACACACACACACACACACACACACACACACACTCTATACATTTCCACATCATACAGTTCCTTATTGAGAGATGAACGCAGACTGCAGGAGCTGTGTCTGAAGGATCTTCTACTCGATTAACTGAAGGACCTTTCAGCGTGATAAGTCACATGAGCTGAAAGGTTGTGAAATTACTGGTCTGATGGGTCATCAGCTGCACAGCTCCTGCAGCGTCCGTCCAGCTCCCGGCAGCTTGCTCTCCTGCTCTGCACTGATCACATAGATCAGTGTGGGGCAGGAGGAGAGAGGGCGACTGTCTGCAATCAGGGAGGACATTGTATCCGCGTTCACCTTAATCACAAGAAGCTGCCTCTGGACTATAAGACACACACTTTTTGGCAGGAGTTTTTCTTGTTAAAAAGGTCATTGTATAATTCAATTAATACGGCATGTGAGAAGCTGCACTGAACTGTTTGGCTACACCCAGGGTGCACTGAGCTATTTAGCTACACCCAGGGTGCACTGAGCTGTTTGGCTACACTCAGGGTGCACTGAGCTGTTTGGCTACATCCGGGGAGCACTGAGCTGTTTGGCTACACCCAGGGTGCACTGAGCTGTTTGGCTACACCCAGGGTGCACTGAGCTGTTTGGCTACACCCAGGGTCCACTGAGCTGTTTGGCTACACCCAGGGTGCACTGAGCTATTTGGCTACACCTAGGGTTCACTGAGCTGTTTGGCTACACCTAGGGTGCACTGAGCTGTTTGGCTACACCTAGGGTGCACTGAGCTGTTTGGCTACACCTAGGGTGCACTGAGCTGTTTGGCTACACCTAGGGTGCACTGAGCTGTTTGGCTACACCCAGGGTGCACTGAGCTATTTGGCTACACCTAGGGTTCACTGAGCTGTTTGGCTACACCTAGGGTGCACTGAGATGTTTAGCTACACCCAGGGTGCACTGAGCTATTTGGCTACACCTAGGGTGCACTGAGCTGTTTGGCTACACCCGGGGTGCACTGAGCTGTTTGGCTACACCTAGGGTGCACTGAGCTGTTTGGCTACACCCAGGGTGCACTGAGCTGTTTGGCTACACCCAGGGTCCACTGAGCTGTTTGGCTACACCCAGGGTGCACTGAGCTATTTGGCTACACCTAGGGTTCACTGAGCTGTTTGGCTACACCTAGGGTGCACTGAGATGTTTAGCTACACCCAGGGTGCACTGAGCTATTTGGCTACACCTAGGGTGCACTGAGCTGTTTGGCTACACCTAGGGTGCACTGAGCTGTTTGGCTACACCTAGGGTGCACTGAGCTGTTTGGCTACACCTAGGGTGCACTGAGCTATTTGGCTACACCCAGGGTGCACTGAGCTATTTGGCTACACCCAGGGTGCACTGAGCTTTTTGGCTACACCCAGGGTGCACTGAGCTGCTTGGCTACACCTAGGGTGCACTAAGCTGTTTGGCTACACCCAGGGTGCACTGAGCTGTTTGGCTACACCTAGGGTGCACTGAGCTGTTTGGCTACACCCAGGGTGCACTGAGCTGTTTGACTACACCTAGGGTGCACTGAGCTACTTGGCTACATCCGGGGTGCACTGATCTATTTGGCTACACCTAGGGTGCACTAAGCTGTTTGGCTACACCCAGGGTGCACTGAGCTGTTTGGCTACACGTAGTGTGCACTGAGCTGTTTGGCTACACGTAGTGTGCACTGAGCTGTTTGGCTACACGTAGTGTGCACTGAGCGGTTTGGCTACCTAGGGTGCACTGAGCTGTTTTGCTACACCTAGGGTGCACTGAGCTGTTTGGCTACACCCAGGGTGCACTGAGCTGTTTGGCTACACCCAGGGGCAACTGAGCTGTTTGGCTACACCTAGGGTGCACTGAGCTGTTTGGCTACACCCAGGGTGCACTGAGCTGTTTGACTACACCTAGGTTGCACTGAGCTGTTTGGCTACACGTAGGATGCACTGAGCGGTTTGGCTACATCTAGGGTGCACTGAGCTATTTAGCTACACCCAGGGGCAACTGAGCTGTTTGGCTACACCTAGGGTGCACTGAGCTGTTTGGCTACACGTAGGATGCACTGAGCGGTTTGGCTACATCTAGGGTGCACTGAGCTGCTTGGCTACACCCAGGGTGCACTGAGCTGTTTGACTACACCCAGGGTGCACTGAGCTACTTGGCTACACCTAGGGTGCACTGAGCTATTTAGCTACACCCAGGGTGCACTTAGCTGCTTGGCTACATCCGGGGTGCACTGAGCTGTTTGGCTACACCCAGGGTGCACTGAGCTATTTAGCTACACCCAGGGTGCACTGAGCTGTTTGGCTACACCCGGGGTGCATTGAGCTGTTTGGCTACATTCAGGGTGCACTGAGCTGCTTGGCTACACCCAGGGTGCACTGAGCTATTTGGCCACACCCATTAGTTATTATTAGTTCTATGAGGTGCTCTTTTTGAACAGTTATTGTGTGCTGACACACTCTTTTAAAGGGGTTGTGATATTTAGAAAATTTGACACCAAAACATTCCAATAGTGTAAAATAAAAACCAGATCTTACTCCCCTCTCCCCGGGTCCAGTGCCGGATCCCTGCCTCTCCAGCCTCAGTGTTTTGTCTGCAGCAGTGACTTCATATCGGCTCTCACATCACCGCTGCAGCCCATTACTGAGCTCCATGGCTCTGCTGATGCGGACAGCATAAGCTATTGAGCTCTGTGATTGGCTGCAGCGGTGATATATGCTGCCGACGTGATGCCATGGCTGCAGACAATCACTGCACTCAATGGCTTTGTTGATGTGGACAGCACAAGAAGTTGAGCTCTGTGATTTGACTGCGGCTGCGATTAAAAGCTGCAGTCAATCACTCTGCGCTGCCTCTTCTCCCTCCGGACCTGCTGCTCCAGGTCTGTATGACCGACCACCTCCCACCCAATCAGATGTCATTGTCCATGGGGCCTGGGGGTGGATCCTGCAGCCGCACTCATCACATTATGAGTAGCCCCTACAGCAAGAGGGAGACCCCTGCACTTCTGGGTGTGTCTCCCTTACGGTGTCTGCAGAAATAATGGGGCTCATCTCCTTGTACAGCGCTGGCTGGGTAACATCACACAACTGCTTCTAACATTTCCATGCGTTTTACCTCACAGCACATGCCGAAATTTAACTCCATTTCAATCAGCGGGTATCACATGCAGGAGGCCGGCGCAGACGCGGTTCTGGAGCTGGCGTACACCGTCGCTGACGGGCTGGAGTACTGCCGGACAGGGCTGAAAGCCGGGCTCACCATCGATGAATTCGCACCTAGGTAAGAAGTGTGACCAGTGACTTCATGTGATGTACACAGTGACTGCACCAGCAGAATAGTGAGTGCAGCTCTGGAGTATAATACAGGAGGTAACTCAGGATCAGTACAGGATAAGTAATGTAAAGTAATGTAAAGTAATGTAATGTATGTACACAGTGACTGCACCAGCAGAATAGTGAGTGCAGCTCTGAAGTATAATACAGGATGTAACTCAGGATCAGTAATGTAATGTATGTACACAGTGACTGCCCCAGCAGAATAGTGAGTGCAGCTCTGGAGTATAATACAGGAGGTAACTAAGGATCAGTAATGTAATGTATGTACACAGTGACTGCAACAGCAGAATAGTGAGTGCAGCTCTGGAGTATATTACAGGATCAGTAATGTAATGTAATGTATGTATACAGTGACTGCACCAGCAGAATAGTGAGTGCAGCTCTGGAGTATAATACAGGAGGTAACTCAAGATCAGTACAGGATCAGTAATGTAATGTATGTACACAATGACTGCACCAGCAGAATAGTGAGTGCAGCTCTGGAGTATAATAAAGGATGTAACTCAGGATCAGTAATGTAATGTATGTACAGTGACTGCACCAGCAGAATAGTGAGTGCAGCTCTGGAGTATAATACAGGAGGTAACTCAGTATCATTACAGGATCAGTAATGTAATATATGTACACAGTGACTGCACCAGCAGAATAGTGAGTGCAGCTCTGGGGTATAATACAGGATGTAACTCAGGATCAGTAATGTAATGTATGTACACAGTGACTCCACTAGCAGAATAGTGAGTGCAGCTCTGGAGTATAATGCAGGAGGTATCTGAGGTTCAGTAATGTCTGTATCTTGTGCTTCGCTCAGGTTGTCTTTCTTCTGGGGTATTGGAATGAATTTCTATATGGAAATTGCAAAAATGCGAGCCGGTCGGAGGCTTTGGGCTCATCTGATTGAGAAGAACTTTCAGCCCAAGGACAAGAAATCTCTGTTGCTGCGCGCACACTGTCAGACGTCGGGGTGGTCACTTACAGAGCAGGTGAGGACCCTGCAGTGGGCGCAGAGCGTCACCTGTAAGTACTGTTGCCGGATGGAGCCGTTCTGTGTGTGATCACTGACTCATTGGGTGTCTCCTTTGCAGACCTTTTATATCACGCAGATAGCTTTGCATGGGGGCTGTAGACACCAAACGAGAGGATGTGTCACGGGCGGGGGCGCAGGCCACGGCCAGTGGGGAGCTACTCGAGGCGCTCGGATCCGGGATTGTGGCTGTGGCTCGAGTGGCAGCCGGATCCGGGGCTTGCGCAGCAGCCCGTCCCCCCCAACAATATAAAGGGGGTATTTACAGGGGAGAGATTGTCAGTGACGCCACCCGTGGGTTGCGGTGAGGGTTGGTGACACCGCCGCTGCCTTTGTATGGGACGCCCGGGGCTGATAGAGCAGGGCAGCAAGATGGTATCCCCTCCACGGGTAGGGGAGGTGTAGTCCCGGGGCCCAGGTGTAGGTGGAGTGGAATGCTGGGACGCTGTCTGCAGGCTGGACCGGGTGACACTGGTGTACTCACTGTTTGGGAATAAATCACTCAGAGTCCAAGTAGTAAACCAAGTGCCGGATACCTGTAGCCTCCGGAGGGGTGTGTTTGGGTCCCACACACCGGTAGACAGGACAGGGGCCCTTCCTCCTGCACTTCAGTGTTTTTGTCTTGTGTGTTGACTAGTCCGCATGGAACGGGAAAAGTCCGCTTCCGGTGTCTTTGCTGTGGGAGCTGTTGCCTGCGAGATCTTACCCTTGGGATCTTTGCAGGCACTTGCAGACGCCCTATCCCCCACATTGGGCTTCCGTCTCGCTCTATCTGGGCTCTCTGGTGGGACAAGACGTGGAATCTTATGCCCTGCTGGCTAATTGACAAGGGGCTTGAAGCAGTCTTCAACCTAGGGTCCAGGTACCCCGACTGTGCACGGCCTCCGGACCAGATTCCCGCTGTCGGCACCGGCCGGCTACAACCCTGCCCCGGTCCACTTAAGGTCTCCCGTTACCGGATCTCTGTCGCCTGTGGCCCTGCCCTGCCGTCTGCCACCTAGTCAGCTCAGGTAGTCCGGTAGTCCGGGAGCTACAACCCCCGACTACCACTGCACTCCTCTCACTTCCACTCTCCAGACTCTAACTGCGGTGTTCCCTCCCCTGACACCTCAGGACCCCTAGGTGGGCGTCACCATCTGCCTGGCCCCGCCCACTGGTGTGTCCCTATTGTCATGGGGGGTGAATAGGCTTTGCTGGCTGTTGTGTACCTGGGTGTGGGTTTGTGTTGTAAGGCCAAGGAGGATGGAGTCCTTCACCTGGAAGATTTGTGCAGTCTGTGACAACCTGGTTTTTCCAGGGCGTCACAGATGCATTTGTGGATCCGGTCACAGGATTATGTTCTCCATCTGCAGGATCCGTACAACAATGTGATCCGCACCGTGATTGAAGCCATGGCCGCAGTGTTCGGGGGCACGCAGTCGCTCCACACTAACTCGTTTGACGAGGCCTTAGGCCTACCCACTGTGAAGAGCGCGCGGATCGCACGTAACACCCAGATTATAATACAGGAGGAATCCGGGATCCCCAAGGTGGCCGACCCCTGGGGGGGATCCCACATGATGGAGTGCCTGACTGAGGACGTCTACCAGGCGGCTCTGAAGGTGAGCGCAGATGTAGCAGAGCCGGACCCTCCTTCAGCACCTCTGCTGCTTTCCTACGTACTTTGCTACACCTCATTGTGCTGAAGATCTGTGCTCACTGATTAGCAGTTTTATTTGGGCATTGTTTTTCAGTATTATTTTGCTGCACTGTACTTACTGTATGTCGTATGGGCACTATATGACCATATTATGCATTATATGACGGTCAGATCAGCTCTTTCGTACTTTGTTCGACGGACAGCAGCTTTAACCCTTTGTCTTCTTTTCCCCATGGTGTCTTTCCTAAGCTAATTAATGAGATAGAAGAGATGGGTGGAATGGCCCGAGCCGTGGCCGAGGGAATCCCAAAACTGCGCATAGAGGAGTGTGCGGCCCGGAGACAGGCCAGGATCGATTCAGGTGAGAGGTGACACAGCAGATTATATATGTTACGTCACCGCTGCAGTGTCAGTATGGATATTACTGATGTCTTTATCATTGCATCATTGTAGATTGCAATTGTGCAATATTTTACCGAAATTGCTGTAACCTAAATGATCCCTGTACCATCACACAACTCACTATGTCTTTGGAGTGTGGGATGAAACCCACACAAACACAGAGCTAACCCCAGCGCTGCAAAGCAAGAGTGCTAACCACTGAGCCCCCGTATAGTGCTAACCACTGAGCCCCCGTACGGTGCTAACGGCCGAGCCCCCGTACGGTGCTAACGGCCGAGCCCCCGTACGGTGCTAACGGCCGAGCCCCCGTACGGTGCTAACGGCCGAGCCCCCGTACGGTGCTAACGGCCGAGCCCCCGTACGGTGCTAACGGCCGAGCCCCGGTACAGTGCTAACGGCCGAACCCCGGTACAGTGCTAACGGCCGAGCCCCAGTACAGAGCTACCGGCCGAGCCCCGGTACAGTGCTAACTGCTGAGCCACTACACAGTGCTGTCCACTGCCTGTTGTCAAGTGCAATCCTTCTCTAGCAGCAGAAATGCTAAGGCAGAGTACTAGAAGGGGGGTCAGATCTTTGTTTACAAGAAATGTGTCTCTTTGTCTATCTCTAGGTAGTGAGGTTGGTCTGTTTCTCTACGGAAAGTGGAGGCGGATCTCTGTCTCTACGGAAAGTGGAGGCGGATCTCTGTCTCTACGGAAAGTGGAGGCGGATCTCTGTCTCTACGGAAAGTGGAGGCGGATCTCTGTCTCTACGGAAAGTGGAGGCGGATCTCTGTCTCTACGGAAAGTGGAGGCGGATCTCTGTCTCTACGGAAAGTGGAGGCGGATCTCTGTCTCTACGGAAAGTGGAGGCGGATCTCTGTCTCTATGGAAAGTGGAGGCGGATCTCTGTCTCTACGGAATGTGGAGGCGGATCTTTGTCTCTACGGGAAGTGGAGGCTGATCTCTGTCTCTACGGAAAGTGGAGGCTGATCTCTGTCTCTACGGAAAGTGGAGGCGGATCTCTGTCTCTACGGAAAGTGGAGGCGGATCTCTGTCTCTACGGAAAGTGGAGGCGGATCTCTGTCTCTACGGAAAGTGGAGGCAGATCTCTGTCTCTACGGAAAGTGGAGGCGGATCTCTGTCTCTACGGAAAGTGGAGGCGGATCTCTGTCTCTACGGAAAGTGGAGGCGGATCTCTGTCTCTACGGAAAGTGGAGGCGGATCTCTGTCTCTACGGAAAGCGGAGGCGGATCTCTGTCTCTACGGAAAGTGGAGGCGGATCTCTGTCTCTACGGAAAGTTGAGGCGGATCTCTGTCTCTGCGAAAAGTTGAGGCGGATCTCTGTCTGTATGGAATGTGGAGGCGGATCTCTGTCTCTACGGAATGTGGAGGCGGATCTTTGTCTCTACGGGAAGTGGAGGCGGATCTCTGTCTCTACGGAAAGTGGAGGCGGATCTCTGTCTCTACGGAAAGTGGAGGCGGATCTCTGTCTCTACGGAAAGTGGAGGCGGATCTCTGTCTCTACGGAAAGTGGAGGCGGATCTCTGTCTCTACGGAAAGTGGAGGCGGATCTCTGTCTCTACGGAATGTGGAGGCGGATCTTTGTCTCTACGGGAAGTGGAGGCTGATCTCTGTCTCTACGGAAAGTGGAGGCTGATCTCTGTCTCTACGGAAAGTGGAGGCGGATCTCTGTCTCTACGGAAAGTGGAGGCGGATCTCTGTCTCTACGGAAAGTGGAGGCGGATCTCTGTCTCTACGGAAAGTGGAGGCGGATCTCTGTCTCTACGGAAAGTGGAGGCGGATCTCTGTCTCTACGGAAAGTGGAGGCGGATCTCTGTCTCTACGGAAAGTGGAGGCGGATCTCTGTCTCTACAGAAAGTGGAGGCGGATCTCTGTCTCTACGGAAAGTGGAGGCGGATCTCTGTCTCTACGGAAAGCGGAGGCGGATCTCTGTCTCTACGGAAAGTGGAGGCGGATCTCTGTCTCTACGGAAAGTGGAGGCGGATCTCTGTCTCTGCGAAAAGTTGAGGTGGATTTCTGTCTCTATGGAAAGTGGAGGCGATCTCTGTCTCTACGGAATGTGGAGGCGGATCTCTGTCTCTACGGGAAGTGGAGCCGGATCTCTGTTTCTATGGAATGTGGAGGCGGATCTCTGTCTGTATGGAATGTGGAGGCGGATCTCTGTCTCTACGGAATGTGGAGGCGGATCTTTGTCTCTACGGGAAGTGGAGGCGGATCTCTGTCTCTACGGAAAGTGGAGGCGGATCTCTGTCTCTACGGAAAGTGGAGGCGGATCTCTGTCTCTACGGAAAGTGGAGGCGGATCTCTGTCTCTACGGAAAGTGGAGGCGGATCTCTGTCTCTACGGAAAGTGGAGGCGGATCTCTGTCTCTACGGAAAGTGGAGGCGGATCTCTGTCTCTACGGAAAGTGGAGGCGGATCTCTGTCTCTACGGAAAGTGGAGGCGGATCTCTGTCTCTACGGAAAGTGGAGGCGGATCTCTGTCTCTGCGAAAAGTTGAGGTGGATTTCTGTCTCTATGGAAAGTGGAGGCGATCTCTGTCTCTACGGAATGTGGAGGCGGATCTCTGTCTCTACGGGAAGTGGAGCCGGGTCTCTGTTTCTATGGAATGTGGAGGCGCATCTCTGTCTGTATGGAATGTGGAGGCGGATCTTTGTCTCTACGGGAAGTGGAGGCTGATCTCTGTCTCTATGGGAAGTGGAGGCTGATCTCTGTCTCTACGGGAAGTGGAGGCTGATCTCTGCCTCTACGGGAAGTGGAGGCGGATCTCTGTCTCTATGGGAAGTGAAGGCTGATCTCTGCCTCTACGGGAAGTGGAGGCAGATCTCTGTCTCTCTCTAAAGGAAGTGGACATGGGTTTGTGTTCCTCCACTGAAAGTGGAGGTGGGTCTTTGCCTCCTTAGAAGTGGCGCGTCCACTAGATGTACCGATCAATTCAAACGCTTTACCTGGCTCCACATGATTGCCCTGGTGCGGTGGCAATGGGTAATACTTTTAGGCTTGATGTCAGCTGTGAATTGACAGCTGACATCAAACCCAAGGGTTAGTAATGGAGAGGTGTCTATCAGACACCCACATTACAAATCTGGCAAACAGAGTTAAAAAAAAAAATACAACCCACAGACACGGGGAAAAAAAGTTTATTTAAATAAACCCTCCCCCCGCATGTCCTCATTCACCAATTTATTATTACAAAAAATCGTCAACATTCCAACGGAATCCATCGATGCCTATGGAGCTGCGTTCTTAGTACTTTCTCATAACAAAGCTTCATAGGAATTGATGGACATCGTGGGTCTCTACTTAATTGGATTACACCGAACGTCCCCTTGGAAACTTCCCGGGGGTGAACGAGGGCGTCTGGAGGGGAGTGCTTATTCTAATAAACTTTTTTTTCTATGCGGTGTGCGTATGTGTATGTGCTTTTTTAATACCAGCCCCTCAGCTTTCTGCTTTACCTTTGCTGGTTATCAGAAATAGGGGTGACCCCCACATCATTTTTTAAAAAAAAATACTTATCTAAAACATTTAAAAAATAAATAAATAAATAAAAAATAAATGGCGTAAGATCCCCTCTATATCATATATCCAGCCAAGGTAAAGCTGACAACTAAGGGTTGCAGCCCCCAGCCATCTGCTTTACCAGCACTGGTCATTAAAATAGGCTGGAGTCCACATTATTTTTTTTTTATTTACTCTTTATTGGGGACAGGCAACTTCTGTGTACAATAACGCTTTTTGATTGGCAGCACTGCAGCCTTTCAACAAACTTTATTAACATACAAAGAAACAATGCCCAAACACGGAATTTTTTTTTTAAGTTTTTGTTCGAGTCCATGACCTTTACAATTTGGGTTCACTTATCCCCAATAAAGACAAACCAAAAAGGTGCAGTTGGAAAACTTACATATCAGAGACTGGTCCCTACAACAACTACAGTTTTATCTCTTTAGGGTTTGAGGGCAGCAAGACCAAGTTTTGGGTGAAAGGACAGGTCATCTTGGACACTGGCTTTGAGATTTCGGGGCTGTGGTCTTTTCTTTCCAAGTCCTAAATTGGAAAATTTGCTAATATATTTGCTGAATGACCAGCAGGTGGCAGTATTGTATCATAAGCCTATCCATAGGGCTTACTAATAACTTACCAGCTCTGCTACATCTGCACTATCAGGATGAATAGACACGGCCAGTGAAGTGTGGTCCTAGGAAGGATGAGGTTTTAGTTTAAATGAACATTTTAGGCACCATTAAACCAAGGATGAGCACTACATAATTGTATGGGGTGTTCTAGCACATATAATGCTGCCAGTGTCAGTCTCGCATTCTACTCCTAAACAAAGGGGAGGCTCAGGATGAACATTTTGTTTATAGCATCCATGAATTGATGACTTACTAATACGATGACATCTGCAGGTTCTGAAGTGATCGTCGGCGTGAACAAATACCAGCTGGAAAAGGAGGAGACGGTCGAGGTCCTCGCCATTGATAATACCGCTGTTCGGAACCGACAAATTGAAAAGCTGAAAAGGGTAAGAAGAAGCGCAAGGGGAGTAATAATACCCAGTAGTGCTGCGGAAATAATCTATTGCGGTCTGTGAGGGGGTCGAAAATAGAAAACATCCGCAGAGAGATCAGCTCCCAGCCACCAAGCGTCGTGAATCCCATCCCTCCCCACATCCCATCCAGCTCACTCTCCACATTTGACCCAGTCACAGAGGAGGAAGTCTCCAGGCTCCTCTCTTTTTCTCGTCCTACCACTTGCCCTTCTGATCCCTTCCCCTCACCTCTTCTCCAGTCCCTCTCTCCGGTTGTCACTACTCACCTAACTAAAATCTTCAATCTCTCTCTCGCTTCTGGTATCTTCCCCTCCTCCCTCAACACTCTATCATTACTTATTTATTAAGAAAACCTTCCCTTGATCCGTGCTGCACAAGCAACTACAGACCAGTCTCCAATCTCTCCTTCATCTCCAAACTCTTGGAGCGCCTGGTCTACTCTCGTCTCACCCGCTACCTCTCCTCTCACTCTCTTCTAGATCCTTTACAGTCTGGCTTCCGCCCTTTACACTCAACGGAAACTGCTCTGGTCAAAGTGACCAATAACCTATTGACAGCAAAACGTAACGGTGACCACTCTCTGCTTACCCTTCTTGACCTCTCTGCCGCCTTCGACACTGTTGACCACCATCTCCTTCTCTCTATGCTCCATTCTATCGGCCTAAAGGACACTGTTCTTTCCTGGTTCTCTTCCTTTCTTTCTGGCCGTTCATTTAGTGTATCATTTGCTGGCTCCACATCTTCTCCTCTTCCTCTCACTGTTGGGGTCCCTCAAGGTTCAGTTCTTGGCCCTCTTCTCCCTCTACACTGCCCCAATTGGAATGACCATCAGCAGATTTGGCTTCCAGTACCATCTTTATGCTGATCACACACAGCTATACACCTCATCCTCTGAGCTCACCCCCGCTGTGCTACAGAACACCAGTGACTGCCTGACTGCAGCTTGCAATGTCATGTCTGCTCTCTATCTGAAACTTAACCTTTCCAAAACTGAACTTCTTTTCCCTCCATCTCCCAACCTTCCTAAACCTGACATCTCCCTCTCTGTGTGTGGCACAACGATAAGTCCTAGGCAGCAGGCCCGCTGTCTGGCTGTTATACGTGACACTGATCTCTCCTTCACCTCCCACATACAATCTCTTGCCCGCTCCTGCCGCTTGCACCTCAAGAACATCTCTAGAATCCGCCCCTTTCTCACAATGGAAACGACAAAAACCCTCACCGTGGCCCTAATCCACTCTCGCCTTGACTACTGTAACTCTCTATTAATTGGTCTCCCCCTAACTAGACTCTCTCCTCTACAGTCCATCCTGAATGCAGCAGCCAGGGTCACCTATCTGGCTAACCGCTACTCGCATGCCTCTGCTCTGTGCCAGTCATTGCACTGGCTGCCCATATATCACAGGATCCAACTCAAACTGCTTGTTCTTACCCACAAAGCTATCCACAGTGCAGCACCCCCTACATCTCCACCCTCCTCTCTGTCTATCACCACAAAGCTCTCCACAGTGCGGCACCCCCTACATCTCCACCCTCCTCTCCATCACCACAAAGCTCTCCACAGTGCAGCACCCCCTACATCTCCACCCTCCTCTCTGTCTATCACCACAAAGCTCTCCACAGTGCGGCACCCCCTACATCTCCACCCTCCTCTCTGTCTATCACCACAAAGCTCTCCACAGTGCGGCACCCCCCTACATCTCCACCCTCCTCTCTGTCTATCACCACAAAGCTCTCCACAGTGCAGCACCCCCTACATGTCCACCCTCCTCTCTGTCTATCACCACAAAGCTCTCCACAGTGCGGCACCCCCCTACATCTCCACCCTCCTCTCTGTCTATCACCACAAAGCTCTCCACAGTGCAGCACCCCCTACATCTCCACCCTCCTCTCTGTCTATCACCACAAAGCTCTCCACAGTGCAGCACCCCCTATATCTCCACCCTCCTCTCTGTCTATCACCACAAAGCTCTCCACAGTGCAGAACCCCCTACATCTCCACCCTCCTCTCTGTCTATCACCACAAAGCTCTCCACAGTGCAGCACCCCCTATATCTCCACCCTCCTCTCTGTCTATCACCACAAAGCTCTCCACAGTGCAGAACCCCCTACATCTCCACCCTCCTCTCTGTCTATCACCCCACCCGTTCTCTACGCTCTGCAAATGACTTTCGACTAACACCCACACTAATTCGAACCTCCCACTCCCGAATCCAAGACTTCTTCCGAGCTGCACCAAACCTCTGGAACGCTCTACCCCGAGAAGTTAGGACGAATCACAACTTACTCAGCTTCAGATGCACCCTAAAAACGCATCTTTTTAGGGCGGCCTATCACACTCCCCAATCAAATTCAATTCACACAGTCCCTCTACAACTTCTCACAACATAAACCCACGTCAAACTCCAGACTTGTACCTTGCCCGACATATCTCATTGCAGATTGTAAGCTCTCACGAGCAGGGTTGTCTTTTTTCCCTTTAAATATTGTATTTTCTATAACCGTTACTTGTTTGTATATGAACCTCCTGAATTGTAAACCGCTGCGGAATATGTTGGCGCTACAGAAATAAAGATTATTATTATTATCCTTTGTACCCCTATTTGTGACTATTTTGGGGGAATCTTGGCCAACAAATATGGTTATTTTCTTAATTATGTGGTCAGGGTTGGGACTATAGCACAATTACTCTATTATCTATTCTATTCACTATTATCTCTGCTTTAACCCCTTCAGCCCCAGGGCACGTTCTGTTTTTCCGTGTTTTTTTTTGCTCCCCTTCTTCCGAGAGCTGTAACTTTTTTTTATTTTTCTGTCAATCTTGCCACATGAGGGCTTGTTTTTTGCGAGACAAGTTGTACTTTTAGATGAAACCATAAGTTTTACCATATAGTATACTGGAAAACAGCAAAAATATTCCAAGGGTGGAAAAACTGCAAAAAAAGTGTGATCGCACAATAGTTTTTGGGATATTTTATTTACCGTGTTCACTATATGGTAAAACTGATGTGTGGGTATGGTGCCTGAGGTCGGTGCGAGTTTGTAGACACGAAACATGTATAGGTTTACTTGTATCTAAGGGGTTAAAAAAAATTCACAAGCTTGTCCAATAAAAGTGACGTACGTTTTGCGCCATTTTTTGAAACCCGTAGCATTCTCATTTTTTGGGATCTATGGCTCAGTGACGGCTTATTTTTTGCGTCTCGAGCTGACATTTTTAATTGGTACCATTTTTGCGCAGATGCTACGTTTTGATCGCCTGTTATTGCATTTTGCATAAAACTTGCGGCGACCAAAAAAACGTAATTTTGGCGTTTGGATTTTTTTGCCGCTACGCCATTTACCAATCAGATTAATTGATTATAGATAGATAGATAGATCGGGCATTTCTGAACGCGGCAATACCAAATATGTGTATATTTTTTTATTTTTTTAACCCTTTAATTTTTAATGGGGTGAAAGGGGGGTGAGAACTTTTTTAGTTTTTTTTTTTTTTTTTTTTTTTTTTTACTTTCTTTAATTTTTATTTTAGTAGTCCCCCTAGGGGGCTACATGGATCAGCAATCCGATCGCTCTGCCCTATCTGCTGATCACAGCTATACAGCTGTAAACAGCAGATATGTTCACTTTCTGCTTCATTCGGCTCCGGGCCAAGTGAAACCGAAAGTGACTCGTTACCTACAGGCGTCATCACGTGACCCTGTGCTACCATGGCAACCACCGAAGTCTTGTGATGACGCACGTGACATCCGGTGGGGGCGGCGGTAAGTGAAAGTAATGGCCGCGCGCATATACATCTCACTGCCAGACTTTGTCAGCGAGATGTAAGGGGTTAAAAGTTGCAAGTGGAAGCGATTCCACTTGTAACTTGCAGGCGCACATGTCAGCTGTTAAAAACAGCTGATATGTACGTGGATCGCCGCGACCTGCCCACTTCTATCCACTTCCAGCTCCTAAAATGTCTTCAAGCTTCATCCCAAAACTTTAAAATGGCAGATCCAAACTGAAATAAAAGCAACACGTTTCGAGCTCACGCCGCGGCAGGATTATCATGAAGTCTTTATGTCGATTTTCATGACCAACCATATTGGTGTTTACATTTTACCTGGTACTGGACACAAAAGCAGTCACCACAATATCCGGAAGATCTGACCTTGCAGCTGGTTTTTGCTGTCTGTCCGTTCACTGACGTATAATAATGTACAGCGTCTGTCTCATAGGTCAAGGCCAGCAGGGACGGTGCCGCTGCGGAACGCTGTTTGGCTGCAATCACTGAATGTGCTGCCACCGGTCAAGGAAACCTCCTAGGACTCGCCGTCGAAGCCGCCCGTGCAAGGTGACCCTTATATCTAATATATAAAGCCGTGTGTGTATGTATTTATGTGTATGTATGTGTGCATGTGTATGTATTTATGTGTGTGTGTGTGTATGTATTTATGTGTGTGTATGTGTGTATGTATTTATGTATATGTATGTGTATATGTATTTATGTATGTGTGTATGTATTTATGTGTGTGTATGTATGTGTGTATGTATTTATGTGTGTGTATGTATGTGTGTATGTACGCAAAAAGAATCCTCACTGTTGCATTTACAATCACAAAACAGACAGGCAGGGAGGGAGACAGACAGGCAAACAGGGAGGGAGGCAGGCAAGCAGGGAGGGAGGCAGGCAGGGAGGGAGACAGGGAGGGAGTAAGGCAGGGAGGGAGGCAGGCAGGGAGGGAGACGGGGAGGGAGACAGGGAGGCAGGGAGGGAGGCAGGCAGGGAAGTGAGGCAAGCAGGGAGGGAGGCAAGTAGAAAGGGAGGCAAGCAGAAAGGGAGACAGGCAGGGAGGGAGGCAAGCAGGGAGGGAGACAGACAGGCAGGGAGGGAGACAGGCAGGGAGGAAGGCTGGCAGGGAGGGAGACAGACAGGGAGGGAGGCAGGCAGGGAGGGAGACAGGCAGGCAGGGAGGAAGAGACAGGCAGGGAGGGAGACAGACAGGGAGGCAGGCAGGGAGGGAGACAGACAGGGAGACAGACAGGGAGGGAGGCAGGCAGGGAGTGAGACAGACAGGGAGACAGGCAGGCAGGGAGGGAGACAGGCAGGCAGGGAGGAAGAGACAGGCAGGGAGGGAGACAGACAGGGAGGCAGGCAGGGAGGGAGACAGACAGGGAGGGAGACAGACAGGGAGGGAGGCAGGGAGGGAGACAGGCAGGCAGGGAGGAAGAGACAGGCAGGGAGGGAGACAGACAGAGACAGTTATCGCGGGCAACGCCGGGTACTACAGCTAGTATATATAATGGTGAAACCAATATTACATTTCACAACGCTACTACAAGCCGCCTGCGCAGCCCTGTTCTTGAGAATAGGAAGGTCACTGCCTCCCACAAGTTCAACATACTCCTCTTCTGATGCTTCATCATGTCATGGATGTAGGATGCTTTTTTCATGTCAACATGGAGTATGCACAGACATAGAAAAATGAGTTAGTATGTGAATGCTCGTTGGGTAATTGCCTTTGTTAAAACATACCTTGTTTCTGATTATTTATTTTGTTTATTTTTTAAATAAGCTGACCTGTGTGTACACAATAAACAATGTTGTTTTTGACCATGATAGGACTTGTATCCAGCAGTTTTCCCCTCGGCTGAGTCTCTCTAACAGTTGTCTCTGAGCTGGTGGGAGGAGACGTACTTCTGTGATGTGTCCCTCACACAGCTAAGCATTCCTGCTCCCCTGTCTTCATGTAGTGCATATACAGAAGCAGCAGCAGTATGGTGGATATTGTTCAGCAGTCCTAAGCAGTGTAGCTGGGAATCCAACCTGTCTCTTCTACACAGCGAAGAATATCTGCTCCCCTGTCTTTATATAGTACGTATTTAGAAGCAGCAGCAGTTTGGAGGACATTATTCAGCAGTCCCAAGCAGTGTAGCTGGGAATCCGGGCTGTCTTTTTTTTTTTTTTTTTTTTACACAGTGAAAAATTCCTGCTCTCCTGTTTTTATGTAGTACATATTCAGAAGCAGCAGCAGCATGGAGGACATTATTCAGCAGTCCTAAGCAGTGGAGCTCAGAATCCAGCCCATCTTTTACACAGTGAAGAATTTTCTGCTTCCCTGTCTTTATGTAGTACGTTTTTAGAAGCAACTTTTACTTGCTTTAAAAAAGAAAAAAAAATCCCCAAGTTATAACATTTTCATACGTTGAATACCTGGTGTTCATAGTATTGCAATGTGCACTTGAAAAAATGAGTACATGCTCAGTCACTCTCCGCACTGCCAAGTATCAGCATAAAGGGAAACTCTACAGCTCTACAGTGCAGAGAAGCCAATAGAAAAGGCCTTAGTCCTGCTCGTCAGGAAAGTATTAGTGCATCGGCATGATAGCAGAGGCGACTTCTGCGAGATAAGTGAGAAGGACTATATTAGAAGGGGAAGAGTCTGACACTGCCTGGAGCACCAAGGCTGAGACGGAAGCAACAGTAGCGTGGAGGACATAATTCAGCAGTATAAGCAGTGTCGCTGGGAATCTAGCTAGTCTTTTACGCAGCAAAGAATTTCTGCTCTCCTGTCTTTTTGTAGTTTGTATTTAAAAGCAACCGCAGCAGCAGCATGGAGGACATTATTCAGCAGTACTGAGCAGTGTTGCTGAGAATCCATCCTGTCTTTTACATAGCGAAACATCCCTGCTCCCCTGTCTTTATGTAGTACATATTTAGTAGAAGCTGCAGCAGCATGGAGGACATTATTCAGCTCTATTAAGCAATGTAGCTGGGAATCCAGCCTGTCTTTTACACAGCGAAGCATCCCTGCTCCCCTGTCTTTATGCAGTACATATTTAGTAGAAGCTGCAGCAGCATGGAGGACATTATTCAGCTCTATTAAGCAGTGTAGCTGGGAATCCAGCCTGTCTTTTACACAGCGAAGCATCCCTGCTCCCCTGTCTTTATGCAGTACATATTTAGTAGAAGCTGCAGCAGCATGGAGGACATTATTCAGCTCTATTAAGCAGTGTAGCTGGGAATCCAGCCTGTCTTTTTTACCACAGCGAAAAATTCCTGCTCTCCTGTCCTTATGTAGTACATATTCAGAAGCAGCAGCAGCATGGAGGACATTATTCAGCAGTACTGAGCAGTGTTGCTGAGAATCCATCCTGTCTTTTACACAGCGAAACATCCCTGCTCCCCTGTCTTTATGTAGTACATATTTAGTAGAAGCTGCAGCAGCATGGAGGACATTATTCAGCTCTATTAAGCAATGTAGCTGGGAATCCAGCCTGTCTTTTACACAGCGAAGCATCCCTGCTCCCCTGTCTTTATGCAGTACATATTTAGTAGAAGCTGCAGCAGCATGGAGGACATTATTCAGCTCTATTAAGCAGTGTAGCTGGGAATCCAGCCTGTCTTTTACACAGCGAAGCATCCCTGCTCCCCTGTCTTTATGCAGTACATATTTAGTAGAAGCTGCAGCAGCATGGAGGACATTATTCAGCTCTATTAAGCAGTGTAGCTGGGAATCCAGCCTGTCTTTTACACAGCGAAGCATCCCTGCTCCCCTGTCTTTATGCAGTACATATTTAGTAGAAGCTGCAGCAGCATGGAGGACATTATTCAGCTCTATTAAGCAGTGTAGCTGGGAATCCAGCCTGTCTTTTACACAGCGAAGCATCCCTGCTCCCCTGTCTTTATGCAGTACATATTTAGTAGAAGCTGCAGCAGCATGGAGGACATTATTCAGCTCTATTAAGCAATGTAGCTGGGAATCCAGCCTGTCTTTTTTACCACAGCGAAAAATTCCTGCTCTCCTGTCCTTATGTAGTACATATTCAGAAGCAGCAGCAGCATGGAGGACATTATTCAGCAATGAAGCTGAGAAGCCAGAATGTCTTTGTCTTTAGTCTCTTTTACACATCAAATGATTCCTGCGCTCCTGTCTTTATGTAGTACGTAGTTAGAAGCAGCAGCATGGAGGACATTACTCATCAGCACAAAGCAGTGTAGCTGGTAATCCAGTCTGCCTCTCTTAGGCCAGAGTCACACTTGCGAGTGCCCTCGTGTAACTCGCGCGAGTCTCTCATTGAATCACCCGGCATGGACTCACACTCTCAGGACAGGAGCATCTCAGCTGCATAGACATACATGCAGCCGACCCGCTCCTGACAGGAGAGTGCGAGTCCGTGCCGGATGATTCAATGAGAGACTCGCGCGAGTTACACGCGAGGCACTCGCAAGTGTGACTCTGGCCTTACTCTGCTTGTCCTCACACCACACAGACCTTAATAGTCTGTAATCTGATCCCTCAGTGAGCGGGCACTCCCTATTGGTGTCATTAAGGATTTTAAGCTGTTTCTCAGAACGAATATTGAATTTAGGAGGCAACGGAAGGAAAAGTGGCTCATAAATGGAGAAAGAAATGGAGTATATTATAAGTCCTGAATAGAGTATATTACAAGTTTTCATATATTCAGTAGTATTGATGCAAAGGTTTTGCAACCACAATGATCATTTAATAACAAATTGCCCTTTTATAGTCTTTTTTTGGGGTGAGGCGGAGGAGGTGGGTCTTGGACATATCAGAAGGTGTATAAGACTGGGCTGCTAAAATTATGGTTCTATACAAGTTACCCTGTTCATCGTGCAGATCATAAAGAAATAATATGTACAATTAACTTGCTTTAAAAAAGAAAAATAAAATCCCCAAGTTATAACATTTTTTTACGTGGCATGGCGCCACCTGGTGTTCATAGTGTTGCAATGTGCACTTGAAGAAATGAGTACATGCTCAGTCACTCTCCGCACTGACAAGTATCAGCATAAGGAGAAACTCTACAGTGCAGAGAAGCCAATAGAAAAGGCCTGTGTCCTGTTCGTCAGGAAAGTATCTGTGCATCGACAGGATAGCAGAGTTGACTTCTGCCGGAGAAATAAGAAGCACTATATTATCAGCTGCCAGAGGGGGAAGAAGTCTGACACTGAATGGAGCACCGAGGCTGAGATGGAAGCAACAGGGCTGAGATGGGAGCAGCATGGCTGAGATGGAAGCAACAGGGCGGAGATGGAAGCAGCATGGCTGAGATGGAAGCAACAGGGCGGAGATGGAAGCAGCATGGCTGGGACGGGAGCAGCAAGGCAGGGACGGGAGCAGCAAGGCAGGGACAGGAGCAGCAAGGCAGGGACGGGAGCAGCAAGGCAGGGACGGGAGCAGCAAGGCAGGGACGGGAGCAGCAAGGCAGGGACGGGAGCAGCAAGGCAGGGACGGGAGCAGCAAGGCAGGGACGGGAGCAGCAAGGCAGGGACGGGAGCAGCAAGGCAGGGACGGGAGCAGCAAGGCAGGGACGGGAGCAGCAAGGCAGGGACGGGAGCAGCAAGGCAGGGACGGGAGCAGCAAGGCAGGGACGGGAGCAGCAAGGCAGGGACGGGAGCAGCAAGGCAGGGACGGGAGCAGCAAGGCAGGAACGGGAGCAGCAAGGCAGGGACGGGAGCAGCAAGGCTGGGACGGGAGCAGCAAGGCAGGGACGGGAGCAGCAAGGCAGGGACGGGAGCAGCAAGGCTGGGACGGGAGCAGCAAGAAGCAGCAAGGCTGGGACGGAAGCAGCTAGGCAGGAACGCAATCAAAATATAACTAAAGTGAATATACTTTAAATTTATGCTAAGAAACACTGACTCACATTTATCAAGGAGTTTTCTTTTCTTTTCATGAGAAGTTAAATGCTAAAGTGTCACAATTTGCCCCAAATTGCGAAAATGTCCTACTCCTTTGTGGAGCCTCAGGAGAGGTGTGTGGGCCAAAAACATTTAGACAGGTATACATTTTTTTTTATGACAGCCTAAAAATGTAAGAGATTAAGTGTTGTGTTTTTATAAATAAAAAAAATTGTCAAAATGTATTCAAGAATCTTTTTTTTTTTTCATCTAGCGTATAAAATGTCAGTCTTAATAAATCTGCCGTAACGTCTATAAATCCCCGTAGGGCGTCCAGCGAGGCAGCAGTTGGCGTATTGTCTCCCATCATTGTGGGCCCGTGTGATGTCTGTTTACCCTCTTTATCTCTGTAACTTGACCCCCGACGCTTCCATTTTGGCAGAGTTATTGCAATGACAGTGAGCGACGTTTGCTGATTTTTCCCGGTGACCCATGACCTGGATGTGACATGCACAGCTGTACTAATAGTATGCTCCCTGTATACAGAATATATGTGCTATGCAAACAGACAATGGGGTTATTAATAGGACTGCTGTGATATAGGGGATGATCACGTCTACATTGCCCTAAAGTCAAAATATCCCCAGGAGTTAATTCTTCCTACGATGTCAACTTGTCAAACAATTCTACCAATCTATTAGCAAATATAGATACAATGGGTAAGGATACAGCTTCAGCTTTCCTAAAGTCCGGACCTACAGATCTGTCCACAAATGCCGCCATGCAACAGTGGATCAATATCCGCCAACCAAGTTTTCCACTAAAAAAGCAAAAGTTGTGTACTGTACCTGGAGCGTTGACAATCAGATCCACGTAATGATACTGACCCGAAATATCAAAATACCAGGTATTTTTTTTTTTTTTATTGCATGATGAGCAACATAAAAGAAAAGCAAACAAAAAATGGTAAAATTTAAATTTTTATTTGTATTTTTCATATTTTCTTTTCCATTTTTTCAGTACATTGACTGGTAAAATGGATGTTATTCAAAACTACAATTTGTCCCCCAAAAACAAGCTGAGGCACGTTCCCCTCCATGCGCACAGGTGTGATGTGACAATTAGGCCCCTTCAAGCATAAGGAGATTTATACATTGGCGCCTTGAAGTGATGAATCGCGTAGAAAATGATCATTTCTTCATTTTTACTCAGCAGTCCTCCGTGTACAGAGTAGATTTCCTCCACATTCACAGAGTTGTGTTCACTAGAAACAGCCATTTGAAATCATATGTGAAAAATGGTTGTACTTGTCCAAGGTCAGGGCAGGCAAAGTTCATGCAATGCAGTAAATGGGCGTGGGTCAAAACAGGTGCCGCTGTGGAGGGCTGGTGGTGGAACAGGGATGCAAAGAGAAGACGTGGTTGCACTACAGTAGCTCGTGCCTCATTCATCTTATTGCAGCAGGCAAAGCCCTTAGACTCATCAAGAGAAAAATACAAATACTCCTCAAAACTCTAAGATTAAGGCTCACCATTTCATTCGAACTCATTCGGAGTACGGCACCCCACGCAGGCTTGTTCAGAGTAAGGCACACCCCCATGGACCTGTTCGGAGTAAGGCACATCCCCATGGATGCATTCTGATTAAAGCACGCCTCTTAGACCCTTTCAGAGCAAGGAACATTCCTCAGTCTCATTTGGAGTAAGGCACCCCACACAGGCTTGTTCGTAGTAAGGCACACCCCTTGGACCTGATCGTAGTAAGACACGCCCCATAGATGCATTTGGAGTAAGGAACACCCCTTTGACTCGTTCGGAGTAAGGTAAACCTCTCTGACTCGTTCGGAGTAAGGTAGACCTCTCTGACTCGTTCGGAGTAAGGTAGACCTCTCTGACTCGTTCGGAGTAAGGTAGACCTCTCTGACTCGTTCGGAGTAAGGTAGACCTCTCTGACTCGTTCGGAGTAAGGTAGACCTCTCTGACTCGTTCGGAGTAAGGTAGACCTCTCTGACTCGTTCGGAGTAAGGTAGACCTCTCTGACTCGTTCGGAGTAAGGTAGACCTCTCTGACTCGTTCGGAGTAAGGTAGACCTCTTTGACTCGTTCGGAGTAAGGTAGACCTCTCTCACTCGTTCGGAGTAAGGTAGACCTCTCTGACTCGTTCGGAGTAAGGTAGACCTCTCTGACTCGTTCGGAGTAAGGTAGACCTCTCTGACTCGTTCGGAGTAAGGTAGACCTCTCTGACTCGTTCGGAGTAAGGTAGACCTCTCTGACTCGTTCGGAGTAAGGTAGACCTCTCTGACTCGTTCGGAGTAAGGTAGACCTCTCTGACTCGTTCGGAGTAAGGTAGACCTCTCTGACTCGTTCGGAGTAAGGTAGACCTCTCTGACTCGTTCGGAGTAAGGTAGACCTCTCTGACTCGTTCGGAGTAAGGTAGACCTCTCTGACTCGTTCGGAGTAAGGTAGACCTCTCTGACTCGTTCGGAGTAAGGTAGACCTCTCTGACTCGTTCGGAGTAAGGTAGACCTCTCTGACTCGTTCGGAGTAAGGTAGACCTTTCTGACTCGTTCGGAGTAAGGTAGACCTCTCTGACTCGTTCGGAGTAAGGTAGACCTCTCTGACTCGTTCGGAGTAAGGTAGACCTCTCTGACTCGTTCGGAGTAAGGTAGACCACTCTGACTCGTTCGGAGTAAGGTAGACCTCTCTGACTCGTTCGGAATAAGGTAGACCTCTCTGACTCGTTCGGAGTAAGGTAGCCCTCTCTGACTCGTTGGACTTTTTCAGAGTAAGGGCTAATGTAGGTGTCAATACAAATCGGTCCCATCTTGGATCACAAGCATGGACTGGCCTGTGATCTCCTGACTCAACCATCACAGCCTCATAAAATTATTAAGGTCTCATGCTCTACTCGGAAGACCCGCGACTAGGCCTTGCATAGTGGTCTAAGATGAGACTTATTTGCACAGACATCTACATGAGCCTAAAGCACACCCGTCGGACTAGTTAAGAGTAAGGTAAACACTTGTGGACTCATTCAGAGTAAGATGCTCTCCTCCCCCTCCAAAAAGAAAAAATCATTCAGAGTAAGGCACTCCCCTTTGGCCCCTTTAGATTAAGGCACTCCCCTCTGGCCCTCTAGATTAAGGCTCTGCCCTCGGGCCCCTTTAGATTAAGGCACTCCCCTCGGGCTCGTCTAGCGTAAGGCGCTCCCATCGGACTCGTTTAGCGTAAGGCGCTCCCCTCGGGCTTGTCTAGCGTGAGGCACTCCCTTCGGGCTTGTTTAACGTGAGGCACTCCCATAGGGCTCGTTTAGAGTAAGGCACTCCCTTCAGGCTCGTTTAGATTAAAGCACTCCCCACGGGCTCATTTAGCGTGAGGCACTCCACTTGGGCACATTTAATGTGAGGCACTCCCCTCAGGCTCGTTTCGCGTGAGGCACTCCTCTCGGGCTCGTTTCGCGTGAGGCACTCCCCTTGGGCTCGTTTTGCGTGAGGCACTCCTCTCGGGCTCGTTTCGCGTAAGGCGCTCCCCTTGAGCTTGTCTAGCGTGAGGCACTTCCTTCGGGCTTATTTAACGTGAGGCACTCCCCACAGGCTCATTTAGCGTGAGGCACTCCACTTGGGCACGTTTAACGTGAGGCACTCCCCTCAGGTTCGTTTTGCGTAAGGCACTCCCCTTGGGCTCGTTTCGCGTAAGGCACTCCCCTCTGGCTCGTTTAGCGTAAGGCACTCCCCTCGGGCTAGTTTAGCGTACGGCAATCCCATTGGGCTCGGTCAGCATAAGGCACACTCGTGAAGCTCAAATTCATTAACAACATCTCAAAGACTTAGTTATAAAAAAAAAAAAAAAAGTAGGGAACCTCCTATTATTGCATACTCTTATGGAAATACTTTCTTAACAAAAAAAAATAGCATATATCTTTTACCGTGCCCTCGAGGACAACTGTAGATATTTGGGAGTTGGAAGAAGGCATTCCCTAGTCTGCACCTACCACTAATAGCAATATGATCGTGCTGCTGAGTAACAAGCTCCTTGGGCACTTATGTAATTCTTCCAGATTAATCCAAGCTACTCCCCTGAATATCACAGCAAAGCATAGGTGGTGCCAGATACAGGACCTCCCACGAGGAGCTTTTCACCACATTGCCTGTTCAGTTTAAATGGATGGTCCAAACTGAAGAGCCCCTTTAAGTAAAATCCCTTCTTTAGTGATCGTTTCCTATTTTATATACCATTCTGCAGCACAAATTGCAACGAAATGTCTTCCTGTCGAAACGGTAATGACATTTCACACCGCAGATAATGTTCGATAGAACAGATGGCTGCAGAGGATTCTTATCTGCTCCTGTGAGTCCGAGATAAGAAATGTCACTGGTGCCTGCGAAATTATTGACATAAGAGAGCGGACAAGTGAGGCATCACCTTGTGTCACCTCTGGGATGTATAGGATCCTACTATTACGTGACATGATTGCTGAACAGACAACAATCCGTACAGAAAAGGAGAAACCTCAAACCTGAAGAGATGTGCACCTATAAAAGAACATGTTATATTTCTGTTTTATACTTGTACAGTTGTGTTATAGCAGTTATAGTCTTGTACATAGGGGGCAGTATTATAGTAGTTATATTCTTGTACATAGGGGCAGTATTATAGCAGTTATATTCTTGTACATAGGGGGCAGTATTATAGTAGTTATATTCTTGTACATAGGAGGCAGTATTATAGTAGTAATATTCTTGTACATAGGAGCAGTATTATAGCAGTTATATTCTTGTACATAGGGGGCAGTATTATAGTAGTTATATTCTTGTACATAGGGGCAGTATTATAGTAGTTATATTCTTGTACATAGGAGCAGTATTATAGTAGTTATATTCTTGTACATAGGGGCAGTATTATAGTAGTTATATTCTTGTACATAGGGGCAGTATTATAGCAGTTATATTCTTGTACATAGGGGGCAGTATTATAGCAGTTATATTCTTGTACATAGGAGGCAGTATTATAGTAGTTATATTCTTGTACATAGGAGCAGTATTATAGTAGTTATATTCTTGTACATAGGAGGCAGTATTATAGTAGTTATATTCTTGTACATAGGGGGCAGTATTATAGTAGTTATATTCTTGTACATAGGGGGCAGTATTATAGTAGTTATATTCTTGTACATAGGGGGAGTATTATAGTACTTATATTCTTGTACATAGGGGCAGTATTATAGCAGTTATATTCTTGTACTTAGGGGGAAGTATTATAGTAGTTATATTCTTGTACATAGGAGCAGTATTATAATAGTTATATTCTTGTACATAGGGGGAGTATTATAGTACTTATATTCTTGTACATAGGGGCAGTATTATAGTACTTATATTCTTGTACATAGGGGCAGTATTATAGTAGTTATATTCTTGGACATAGGGGCAGTATTATAGCAGTTATATTCTTGTACATAGGGGGCAGTATTATCGTAGTTATATTCTTGTACATAGGAGCAGTATTATAGTACTTATATTCTTGTACATAGGAGGCAGTATTATAGTAGTTAAAAACCATGAAAAAAATTCCTATATTAAAAATATCAATCTTTATTAGTCAATATCTAAAAAACTGTCAGTGCAGTCACAAAAAGAAAGGAATAGCCAAAAAAGTGGTTGGGCGGGTAAAACGGGGGAGACAAGTGCGCCAGATGACGATATTGAGGATGTAGGCAGGGGAGGGGGGGGCCTATCCTAGCCCTATGAATTTCCCCTACCTACCAGCGGAGTGAAAACACCCTACTTTACTCGGTGCCCCCGCTCCTCGGCGGCTGTCCCTTAATGTCCCTCCAACCATAAAAACACCATCACCAAAAGTGTACGTGAAAAAGTGCAAGTCAAAACACTAAAAGTCTGGTATGCAGTTCAGTTAATACACATGCAATCAGGTAGTTCCCAATCAGGGTGAAACAATGATCACACTATTTCCCTTAGGGATGACCAACGGTGCTCTTGTTTCAGAGGACACAGGCCTAAATAGTCTGAGTAACCACCCTAATGTTCATACACATCAGGTCAACTGCACACCCATCTCAGTTGAAAAAATATTTTTGACATTTTAGAATGAAGTACTCATCAGGTCATATCATAATATCAAAGATGATTAAAGCACTTAACATGTCAAGCTGTATACTCTCTCAGCATCTCTCTCAAGTCTGGTGTGCAGTTCCATTCATGCAATTGCAATAAGGTAGTTCCCCTATCAGGGTAAAAAAACGACAATATTTCCCCTAAGGGTGACCGACAGTGTTCTTATTCCAGAGGATACAGGCATAAATAGTCTGGGTAGCCACTCTGTTGTTAATACACGTCGGGTCAACTACATACCAATCCCAGATGAAAAAATTTGATAATTTAAAATGAAGTACTTATTATCAGGTTATATATCATACTCTCACAATAATAAAAGTACTTATCCATGTCATGTTGCATATCATCTCAGCATATCTCTCAGCATATCTCTCTCAACGCGTTTCTCCCTCAGGATGTCTGGGGGTTCATCAGGAGATTTTCAATCAGTAAAGCCGATCTCACAATGGAGCGGTTGCTATGCCTAATAACGCCACTCAGGACCGCAAAAATATGGGTCCTGGCTCATTAGTGGTATCAGAGGTAATGCCTCATTTGGCCACACACCACCTCCACTTATATCAACTCGATAAGCGTCACTTACCCCCACCCCCATGCGACTTACTGTCCATGATAATTTCAAAAGGCCGCGCCATTCCGCCGGCGGTCACTTCCGGTTTGCAGTCTATGTGACGTAGGAACGGAAATCAATATTCCCCATCAGGCCTTGCACACAGTTCCAGGCCTCTGACGTCACACCGGAAGTTCCGGCCCATGGACCGCACATTGCGTTCCACTTATCAGGGACGCCCACATGGAGCACATGTTAGGGGAGGGTAATTGGCGGATCACATGACAATACACTGGCGGAACGCAAATTGCGCTCCACATGCAGTAAATGCCCTCATAGCAACAGGGGCGTCGCCTGTAGTGAGGGCTAGTCACGTGACTACCGAGTAAAGATTGGGCTATTCATATGAATGGAGAAATGAAAAAAAAACGATAACATTATATCGCCAGGAAATAACCATGCTCGTCCTATAAGGACAATAAGCGCATAGGCATAAAAGTCAGCTCCGCTCAATAACTCATCCCATAGAGATGTAAAGGGGGTTCCCAAACCACCATAAACCTTTCACAGGGAGTTAGATGAAACTGGTGAAATTTAATTGTTCATTAATCCCATCTGGGGACATACTCCGCAGAAGGTAGATCCACCTCGTTTCCCTTTGGAGAATCGCCCTATTCCAGTCACCCAGCCTCTCATGTTTTTGAACGGTCTCAATCACCCTAAATAGGATATTTTTATCCCCATTATGGTATTGGACCATATGCCGGGCCAGTGCAGTATCCCTTTTGTGGAGAATATCCCCCATGTGCTCTCCAATCCTTACTCTCAGTTCCCTCTTAGTTTTCCCCACATAATTTTTGGGACACTGACAGGTGCACATATAAACTACTCCAGTGGTCTTGCAGTTCGCAAAATCCCTATTGGAGAATACTCTCCCTGTCGCTGCACTTGTGAAGGTTTTAGAGGGGTCAATATACCTACAGAAACTGCAGGTCCCACACCTAAAGGTCCCAATCGGTCTCCTGTCCAACCAGGTCCCTCCCGATTTTGGTTGCTCGAAGTGGCTATGGACCACGTGGTCCCTTATTGACCTCCCTCTCCTAAAAGTGACTGAAGGTTTTGTAGTTAGGGTATCTGCCAAATCTGGGTCTGCCCGAAGAATGTCCCAGTGCCGCCTTAGAATGTCCATAATCCTATCCGTATGGTCGTCAAAGGTCCCAATCAATCTTGTCAGCCCATCATTTTGTATTCTCTGGCGGGGCGCAATTAGCTCTGTTCTGTTTCTTCCCTTTGCGACTCTATATGCTTCCTCAATTACTCCCACTGGATAACCTCTATCTCTGAACCTGCGTCTAAGGTTATTAGATTGTGCCTGAAAATCTCCCAAATTAGAACAGTTCCTCCGAAGTCGAAGGAACTGTCCCTTGGGGATCCCTCTCTTCAGGCTAGTGGGGTGACAGCTCTCCCATCGCAGCAAACTATTAGTTGCCGTCGGTTTTCTGTAGATGGTGGTATCCAGATAGCCGTCCTGGTTCCTCTTAATGTACAGATCCAAAAAGGAGATCCTGTCCCCCCCTATCTCCGAGGTAAACCTCAGGTTCAAATTGTTCAAGTTCAGATGTCCAACAAAGGCCCTGAAGGAGTTTTGGTCACCCGACCAAAGGATGAGGATGTCATCAATATATCTCCCCCAGAACAAAATCCTGGGGGTCCAGATGACATCCTCATCCCTAAAAACAACAGTGTCCTCCCACCAACCCAGGAGCAAGTTTGCGTATGTGGGAGCACAGGGGCTCCCCATCGCTGTGCCCCTGAGTTGATGGTAAAACTTCCCGTTAAACAGGAAGTAGTTGTGTCCCAGGACAAACCTCAGCAGTTCAATAATTAAGATGTTATGGGGTCCGAGATGACTCCCCCTACTCTTTAAAAAGTACTCGACTGCCTCAATACCCTTCTCATGCGGGATACTGCTGTACAGGGCCTCCACGTCTATAGATGTTAAGATGGTGCCCTGTTCCACACAAATTCCATCCAACTTCCCAATAAGATCAGCAGTATCCCTAATGTACGATGGTAAAGATGTTACAAACGGGCGCAACAGTTTGTCCAGATATACACTCACATTCTGACACAGTGCTTCTATGCCCGAGACTATAGGTCGGCCTTTCAAGGGCACCACCCCTTTATGTATCTTAGGGAGTGAATAGAATGTTGCTATTCGTGGATGTTTAAGATACATAAAGTCAAACTCACTCTTAGAGATAAGCAGGTCCTCCAGTGCACGTGTCAATATCTCCAATAGTTTACAGGCATAGTCATTAGTCGGATCCCCCCTCAGTACCTCATACGTGGCAGAGTCATGGAGAATGGAAAAGCACATGTCCTTGTATTTACCCACATCAAGGATCACAGTATTCCCCCCCTTGTCGGAGGGCTTTATTACGATGTTTCTGTTTTTTTCTAGAGACAATAGTGCATCCTTCTCTAGTGGTCCAAGGTTGGTATCAGATCTCCCCTTTCTCGGATTAATTTTACTAATCTCGGCCGACACCAGTTTGGCAAATATGTCAATATTACTACATTCTCCCAAGGGTGGAAGTCGTAAGCTCTTAGGTTTAAGGTCCGAAAAAGGGCCTTCACCAATCTCACGGTCACTCTCCTCTGCAAGTCCGGCCAAAACCCTAACATCATTGAGCGATTCAAGAGGAATCCCCAATTGTTGGCATTTATTTCTATCGTTAATGACAAAATATTTCTTCCACTTAAGTTTCCTAAGAAACAAATTAATGTCCTTGATCCAAATAAACGGATCGCACCGTGTGGTCGGAACAAATGAAAGGCCCGCAGCCAGAACCCTCTCTTCATTAATAGATAGAGTATACGAGGACAGGTTAATAATTCGTTGCCTATCTTCCTCTACACCTGCCCCTACTATTTTTTCTGTACCCCCACTAATCGTGTGCGTAGTTGATAGGACATACCGTCTGTCCCCTCTAAAAAAGAGGCCGGAACCGAGGATGAGGTAGAGGATGAAGATGGAGCAGAAGGTTCCCCCAGGGATGCTCCAACTACCGGGAATCTCTGATTCCCCCTTTTTTCTTCCCATTTTTTGTTCTTATTTTTGTACCTCCTGAATTGGCCTCTCCCTCTATTATTTCTAAATGGGCCCTCTCTCATCCGAAACTCAGTATCCGAATTCTCTGCGTCTGAGGAGGAGGGATCAACTGCGTGATCGTATGACTCCAAACTGGGATAAGCTTTGTTATCCTTAAAATCAGCCAGGTCCCGTACGTAGTGTCTGTGTTTTCTCTCTTTGAGTTCCTGCTGATATTTATCTACTGTAGTTTTGAGTGTAATTTCTTTATTACTAAAGTCTGAGTCAGATTTATATTCACGAGCTTTCTCGATTTGGCTCTCAAGTTTCTTAGACGATTCTTCTAAAGTCAATCTCTCCTCCTCTAGCAGGATTGTCATAAAACGAATTGATGACGCTATTGATTCCTTGCGCCACTTATCTAGCAGTGTCTGGGTTCTAGACCTCGGTGCTGGTGTAAGTGGGATCCTTAGGCCTCTTGGAACAATGCCACTCTTAATATAATGCTCTAACGATCTCACCTCCCACCAAGACTTCAGGTGGTTTTTGTAGCATGCAAGTAAATCCGAAAAAATATTTTTAATGCTAGGTTTGGCCAAGGTCCTGCTCAGTTCAGAGGCCTCAGAAAACACCTCCTCCACATCACTCAACCAATCAGACGTGTTAAGCGGAGCTGACAAGAAGCCAGCCATATCAATTTATACCTCAAAATCAAATTATAGGGAGGAACCCAATTTATCAAAAACCATGAAAAAAATTCCTATATTAAAAATATCAATCTTTATTAGTCAATATCTAAAAAACTGTCAGTGCAGTCACAAAAAGAAAGGAATAGCCAAAAAAGTGGTTGGGCGGGTAAAACGGGGGAGACAAGTGCGCCAGATGACGATATTGAGGATGTAGGCAGGGGAGGGGGGGGCCTATCCTAGCCCTATGAATTTCCCCTACCTACCAGCGGAGTGAAAACACCCTACTTTACTCGGTGCCCCCGCTCCTCGGCGGCTGTCCCTTAATGTCCCTCCAACCATAAAACCACCATCACCAAAAGTGTACGTGAAAAAGTGCAAGTCAAAACACTAAAAGTCTGGTATCTGGTATTTTTTTTTTTTTTTTTTTTTTTTTTTTTTTTACTGCACTATTCTAAGTCCTGTTGTGTATAAATATGTGACTCTTCAGATTTTGTGTTATACCATGCCTGATGAAGAGACCTGAGTAGTCTCGAAAGCTTGCAATTATTACCATCTTTTCAGTTAGCCATTAAAAGGTATCAACCACTGAGGACTCTCTGTTCTTTTAAACAATTTTTTTTAAAAGTCTGGTATGCAGTTCAGTTAATACACATGCAATCAGGTAGTTCCCAATCAGGGTAAAACAATGATCACACTATTTCCCTTAGGGATGACCAACGGTGCTCTTGTTTCAGAGGACACAGGCCTAAATAGTCTGAGTAACCACCCTAATGTTCATACACATCAGGTCAACTGCACACCCATCTCAGTTGAAAAAATATTTTTGACATTTTAGAATGAAGTACTCATCAGGTCATATAATATCAAAGATGATTAAAGCACTTAACATGTCAAGCTGTATACTCTCTCAGCATCTCTCTCAAGTCTGGTGTGCAGTTCCATTCATGCAATTGCAATAAGGTAGTTCCCCTATCAGGGTAAAAAAACGACAATATTTCCCCTAAGGGTGACCGACAGTGTTCTTATTCCAGAGGATACAGGCATAAATAGTCTGGGTAGCCACTCTGTTGTTAATACACGTCGGGTCAACTACATACCAATCCCAGATGAAAAAATTTGATAATTTAAAATGAAGTACTTATTATCAGGTTATATATCATACTCTCACAATAATAAAAGTACTTATCCATGTCATGTTGCATATCATCTCAGCATATCTCTCAGCATATCTCTCTCAACGCGTTTCTCCCTCAGGATGTCTGGGGGTTCATCAGGAGATTTTCAATCAGTAAAGCCGATCTCACAATGGAGCGGTTGCTATGCCTAATAACGCCACTCAGGACCGCAAAAATATGGGTCCTGGCTCATTAGTGGTATCAGAGGTAATGCCTCATTTGGCCACACACCACCTCCACTTATATCAACTCGATAAGCGTCACTTACCCCCACCCCCATGCGACTTACTGTCCATGATAATTTCAAAAGGCCGCGCCATTCCGCCGGCGGTCACTTCCGGTTTGCAGTCTATGTGACGTAGGAACGGAAATCAATATTCCCCATCAGGCCTTGCACACAGTTCCAGGCCTCTGACGTCACACCGGAAGTTCCGGCCCATGGACCGCACATTGCGTTCCATTTATCAGGGACGCCCACATGGAGCACATGTTAGGGGAGGGTAATTGGCGGATCACATGACAATACACTGGCGGAACGCAAATTGCGCTCCACATGCAGTAAATGCCCTCATAGCAACAGGGGCGTCGCCTGTAGTGAGGGCTAGTCACGTGACTACCGAGTAAAGATTGGGCTATTCATATGAATGGAGAAATGAAAAAAAAACGATAACATTATATCGCCAGGAAATAACCATGCTCGTCCTATAAGGACAATAAGCGCATAGGCATAAAAGTCAGCTCCGCTCAATAACTCATCCCATAGAGATGTAAAGGGGGTTCCCAAACCACCATAAACCTTTCACAGGGAGTTAGATGAAACTGGTGAAATTTAATTGTTCATTAATCCCATCTGGGGACATACTCCGCAGAAGGTAGATCCACCTCGTTTCCCTTTGGAGAATCGCCCTATTCCAGTCACCCAGCCTCTCATGTTTTTGAACGGTCTCAATCACCCTAAATAGGATATTTTTATCCCCATTATGGTATTGGACCATATGCCGGGCCAGTGCAGTATCCCTTTTGTGGAGAATATCCCCCATGTGCTCTCCAATCCTTACTCTCAGTTCCCTCTTAGTTTTCCCCACATAATTTTTGGGACACTGACAGGTGCACATATAAACTACTCCAGTGGTCTTGCAGTTCGCAAAATCCCTATTGGAGAATACTCTCCCTGTCGCTGCAATTAGAAACAGAACAGAGCTAATTGCGCCCCGCCAGAGAATACAAAATGATGGGCTGACAAGATTGATTGGGACCTTTGACGACCATACGGATAGGATTATGGACATTCTAAGGCGGCACTGGGACATTCTTCGGGCAGACCCAGATTTGGCAGATACCCTAACTACAAAACCTTCAGTCACTTTTAGGAGAGGGAGGTCAATAAGGGACCACGTGGTCCATAGCCACTTCGAGCAACCAAAATCGGGAGGGACCTGGTTGGACAGGAGACCGATTGGGACCTTTAGGTGTGGGACCTGCAGTTTCTGTAGGTATATTGACCCCTCTAAAACCTTCACAAGTGCAGCGACAGGGAGAGTATTCTCCAATAGGGATTTTGCGAACTGCAAGACCACTGGAGTAGTTTATATGTGCACCTGTCAGTGTCCCAAAAATTATGTGGGGAAAACTAAGAGGGAACTGAGAGTAAGGATTGGAGAGCACATGGGGGATATTCTCCACAAAAGGGATACTGCACTGGCCCGGCATATGGTCCAATACCATAATGGGGATAAAAATATCCTATTTAGGGTGATTGAGACCGTTCAAAAACATGAGAGGCTGGGTGACTGGAATAGGGCGATTCTCCAAAGGGAAACGAGGTGGATCTACCTTCTGCGGAGTATGTCCCCAGATGGGATTAATGAACAATTAAATTTCACCAGTTTCATCTAACTCCCTGTGAAAGGTTTATGGTGGTTTGGGAACCCCCTTTACATCTCTATGGGATGAGTTATTGAGCGGAGCTGACTTTTATGCCTATGCGCTTATTGTCCCTATAGGACGAGCATGGTTATTTCCTGGCGATATAATGTTATCGTTTTTTTTTCATTTCTCCATTCATATGAATAGCCCAATCTTTACTCGGTAGTCACGTGACTAGCCCTCACTACAGGCGACGCCCCTGTTGCTATGAGGGCATTTACTGCATGTGGAGCGCAATTTGCGTTCCGCCAGTGTATTGTCATGTGATCCGCCAATTACCCTCCCCTAACATGTGCTCCATGTGGGCGTCCCTGATAAGTGGAACGCAATGTGCGGTCCATGGGCCGGAACTTCCGGCGTGACGTCAGAGGCCTGGAACTGTGTGCAAGGCCTGATGGGGAATATTGATTTCCGTTCCTACGTCACATAGACTGCAAACCGGAAGTGACCGCCGGCGGAATGGCGCGGCCTTTTGAAATTATCATGGACAGTAAGTCGCATGGGGGTGGGGGTAAGTGACGCTTATCGAGTTGATATAAGTGGAGGTGGTGTGTGGCCAAATGAGGCATTACCTCTGATACCACTAATGAGCCAGGACCCATATTTTTGCGGTCCTGAGTGGCGTTATTAGGCATAGCAACCGCTCCATTGTGAGATCGGCTTTACTGATTGAAAATCTCCTGATGAACCCCCAGACATCCTGAGGGAGAAACGCGTTGAGAGAGATATGCTGAGAGATATGCTGAGATGATATGCAACATGACATGGATAAGTACTTTTATTATTGTGAGAGTATGATATATAACCTGATAATAAGTACTTCATTTTAAATTATCAAATTTTTTCATCTGGGATTGGTATGTAGTTGACCCGACGTGTATTAACAACAGAGTGGCTACCCAGACTATTTATGCCTGTATCCTCTGGAATAAGAACACTGTCGGTCACCCTTAGGGGAAATATTGTCGTTTTTTTACCCTGATAGGGGAACTACCTTATTGCAATTGCATGAATGGAACTGCACACCAGACTTGAGAGAGATGCTGAGAGAGTATACAGCTTGACATGTTAAGTGCTTTAATCATCTTTGATATTATGATATGACCTGATGAGTACTTCATTCTAAAATGTCAAAAATATTTTTTCAACTGAGATGGGTGTGCAGTTGACCTGATGTGTATGAACATTAGGGTGGTTACTCAGACTATTTAGGCCTGTGTCCTCTGAAACAAGAGCACCGTTGGTCATCCCTAAGGGAAATAGTGTGATCATTGTTTCACCCTGATTGGGAACTACCTGATTGCATGTGTATTAACTGAACTGCATACCAGACTTTTAGTGTTTTGACTTGCACTTTTTCACGTACACTTTTGGTGATGGTGGTTTTATGGTTGGAGGGACATTAAGGGACAGCCGCCGAGGAGCGGGGGCACCGAGTAAAGTAGGGTGTTTTCACTCCGCTGGTAGGTAGGGGAAATTCATAGGGCTAGGATAGGCCCCCCCCTCCCCTGCCTACATCCTCAATATCGTCATCTGGCGCACTTGTCTCCCCCGTTTTACCCGCCCAACCACTTTTTTGGCTATTCCTTTCTTTTTGTGACTGCACTGACAGTTTTTTAGATATTGACTAATAAAGATTGATATTTTTAATATAGGAATTTTTTTCATGGTTTTTGATAAATTGGGTTCCTCCCTATAATTTGATTTTGAGGTATAAATTGATATGGCTGGCTTCTTGTCAGCTCCGCTTAACACGTCTGATTGGTTGAGTGATGTGGAGGAGGTGTTTTCTGAGGCCTCTGAACTGAGCAGGACCTTGGCCAAACCTAGCATTAAAAATATTTTTTCGGATTTACTTGCATGCTACAAAAACCACCTGAAGTCTTGGTGGGAGGTGAGATCGTTAGAGCATTATATTAAGAGTGGCATTGTTCCAAGAGGCCTAAGGATCCCACTTACACCAGCACCGAGGTCTAGAACCCAGACACTGCTAGATAAGTGGCGCAAGGAATCAATAGCGTCATCAATTCGTTTTATGACAATCCTGCTAGAGGAGGAGAGATTGACTTTAGAAGAATCGTCTAAGAAACTTGAGAGCCAAATCGAGAAAGCTCGTGAATATAAATCTGACTCAGACTTTAGTAATAAAGAAATTACACTCAAAACTACAGTAGATAAATATCAGCAGGAACTCAAAGAGAGAAAACACAGACACTACGTACGGGACCTGGCTGATTTTAAGGATAACAAAGCTTATCCCAGTTTGGAATCATACGATCACGCAGTTGATCCCTCCTCCTCAGACGCAGAGAATTCGGATACTGAGTTTCGGATGAGAGAGGGCCCATTTAGAAATAATAGAGGGAGAGGCCAATTCAGGAGGTACAAAAATAAGAACAAAAAATGGGAAGAAAAAAGGGGGAATCAGAGATTCCCGGTAGTTGGAGCATCCCTGGGGGAACCTTCTGCTCCATCTTCATCCTCTACCTCATCCTCGGTTCCGGCCTCTTTTTTAGAGGGGACAGACGGTATGTCCTACCAACTACGCACACGATTAGTGGGGGTACAGAAAAAATAGTAGGGGCAGGTGTAGAGGAAGATAGGCAACGAATTATTAACCTGTCCTCGTATACTCTATCTATTAATGAAGAGAGGGTTCTGGCTGCGGGCCTTTCATTTGTTCCGACCACACGGTGCGATCCGTTTATTTGGATCAAGGACATTAATTTGTTTCTTAGGAAACTTAAGTGGAAGAAATATTTTGTCATTAACGATAGAAATAAATGCCAACAATTGGGGATTCCTCTTGAATCGCTCAATGATGTTAGGGTTTTGGCCGGACTTGCAGAGGAGAGTGACCGTGAGATTGGTGAAGGCCCTTTTTCGGACCTTAAACCTAAGAGCTTACGACTTCCACCCTTGGGAGAATGTAGTAATATTGACATATTTGCCAAACTGGTGTCGGCCGAGATTAGTAAAATTAATCCGAGAAAGGGGAGATCTGATACCAACCTTGGACCACTAGAGAAGGATGCACTATTGTCTCTAGAAAAAAACAGAAACATCGTAATAAAGCCCTCCGACAAGGGGGGGAATACTGTGATCCTTGATGTGGGTAAATACAAGGACATGTGCTTTTCCATTCTCCATGACTCTGCCACGTATGAGGTACTGAGGGGGGATCCGACTAATGACTATGCCTGTAAACTATTGGAGATATTGACACGTGCACTGGAGGACCTGCTTATCTCTAAGAGTGAGTTTGACTTTATGTATCTTAAACATCCACGAATAGCAACATTCTATTCACTCCCTAAGATACATAAAGGGGTGGTGCCCTTGAAAGGCCGACCTATAGTCTCGGGCATAGAAGCACTGTGTCAGAATGTGAGTGTATATCTGGACAAACTGTTGCGCCCGTTTGTAACATCTTTACCATCGTACATTAGGGATACTGCTGATCTTATTGGGAAGTTGGATGGAATTTGTGTGGAACAGGGCACCATCTTAACATCTATAGACGTGGAGGCCCTGTACAGCAGTATCCCGCATGAGAAGGGTATTGAGGCAGTCGAGTACTTTTTAAAGAGTAGGGGGAGTCATCTCGGACCCCATAACATCTTAATTATTGAACTGCTGAGGTTTGTCCTGGGACACAACTACTTCCTGTTTAACGGGAAGTTTTACCATCAACTCAGGGGCACAGCGATGGGGAGCCCCTGTGCTCCCACATACGCAAACTTGCTCCTGGGTTGGTGGGAGGACACTGTTGTTTTTAGGGATGAGGATGTCATCTGGACCCCCAGGATTTTGTTCTGGGGGAGATATATTGATGACATCCTCATCCTTTGGTCGGGTGACCAAAACTCCTTCAGGGCCTTTGTTGGACATCTGAACTTGAACAATTTGAACCTGAGGTTTACCTCGGAGATAGGGGGGGACAGGATCTCCTTTTTGGATCTGTACATTAAGAGGAACCAGGACGGCTATCTGGATACCACCATCTACAGAAAACCGACGGCAACTAATAGTTTGCTGCGATGGGAGAGCTGTCACCCCACTAGCCTGAAGAGAGGGATCCCCAAGGGACAGTTCCTTCGACTTCGGAGGAACTGTTCTAATTTGGGAGATTTTCAGGCACAATCTAATAACCTTAGACGCAGGTTCAGAGATAGAGGTTATCCAGTGGGAGTAATTGAGGAAGCATATAGAGTCGCAAAGGGAAGAAACAGAACAGAGCTAATTGCGCCCCGCCAGAGAATACAAAATGATGGGCTGACAAGATTGATTGGGACCTTTGACGACCATACGGATAGGATTATGGACATTCTAAGGCGGCACTGGGACATTCTTCGGGCAGACCCAGATTTGGCAGATACCCTAACTACAAAACCTTCAGTCACTTTTAGGAGAGGGAGGTCAATAAGGGACCACGTGGTCCATAGCCACTTCGAGCAACCAAAATCGGGAGGGACCTGGTTGGACAGGAGACCGATTGGGACCTTTAGGTGTGGGACCTGCAGTTTCTGTAGGTATATTGACCCCTCTAAAACCTTCACAAGTGCAGCGACAGGGAGAGTATTCTCCAATAGGGATTTTGCGAACTGCAAGACCACTGGAGTAGTTTATATGTGCACCTGTCAGTGTCCCAAAAATTATGTGGGGAAAACTAAGAGGGAACTGAGAGTAAGGATTGGAGAGCACATGGGGGATATTCTCCACAAAAGGGATACTGCACTGGCCCGGCATATGGTCCAATACCATAATGGGGATAAAAATATCCTATTTAGGGTGATTGAGACCGTTCAAAAACATGAGAGGCTGGGTGACTGGAATAGGGCGATTCTCCAAAGGGAAACGAGGTGGATCTACCTTCTGCGGAGTATGTCCCCAGATGGGATTAATGAACAATTAAATTTCACCAGTTTCATCTAACTCCCTGTGAAAGGTTTATGGTGGTTTGGGAACCCCCTTTACATCTCTATGGGATGAGTTATTGAGCGGAGCTGACTTTTATGCCTATGCGCTTATTGTCCTTATAGGACGAGCATGGTTATTTCCTGGCGATATAATGTTATCGTTTTTTTTTCATTTCTCCATTCATATGAATAGCCCAATCTTTACTCGGTAGTCACGTGACTAGCCCTCACTACAGGCGACGCCCCTGTTGCTATGAGGGCATTTACTGCATGTGGAGCGCAATTTGCGTTCCGCCAGTGTATTGTCATGTGATCCGCCAATTACCCTCCCCTAACATGTGCTCCATGTGGGCGTCCCTGATAAATGGAACGCAATGTGCGGTCCATGGGCCGGAACTTCCGGTGTGACGTCAGAGGCCTGGAACTGTGTGCAAGGCCTGATGGGGAATATTGATTTCCGTTCCTACGTCACATAGACTGCAAACCGGAAGTGACCGCCGGCGGAATGGCGCGGCCTTTTGAAATTATCATGGACAGTAAGTCGCATGGGGGTGGGGGTAAGTGACGCTTATCGAGTTGATATAAGTGGAGGTGGTGTGTGGCCAAATGAGGCATTACCTCTGATACCACTAATGAGCCAGGACCCATATTTTTGCGGTCCTGAGTGGCGTTATTAGGCATAGCAACCGCTCCATTGTGAGATCGGCTTTACTGATTGAAAATCTCCTGATGAACCCCCAGACATCCTGAGGGAGAAACGCGTTGAGAGAGATATGCTGAGAGATATGCTGAGATGATATGCAACATGACATGGATAAGTACTTTTATTATTGTGAGAGTATGATATATAACCGAATAATAAGTACTTCATTTTAAATTATCAAATTTTTTCATCTGGGATTGGTATGTAGTTGACCCGACGTGTATTAACAACAGAGTGGCTACCCAGACTATTTATGCCTGTATCCTCTGGAATAAGAACACTGTCGGTCACCCTTAGGGGAAATATTGTCGTTTTTTTACCCTGATAGGGGAACTACCTTATTGCAATTGCATGAATGGAACTGCACACCAGACTTGAGAGAGATGCTGAGAGAGTATACAGCTTGACATGTTAAGTGCTTTAATCATCTTTGATATTATGATATGACCTGATGAGTACTTCATTCTAAAATGTCAAAAATATTTTTTCAACTGAGATGGGTGTGCAGTTGACCTGATGTGTATGAACATTAGGGTGGTTACTCAGACTATTTAGGCCTGTGTCCTCTGAAACAAGAGCACCGTTGGTCATCCCTAAGGGAAATAGTGTGATCATTGTTTCACCCTGATAGGGAACTACCTGATTGCATGTGTATTAACTGAACTGCATACCAGACTTTTAGTGTTTTGACTTGCACTTTTTCACGTACACTTTTGGTGATGGTGTTTTATGGTTGGAGGGACATTAAGGGACAGCCGCCGAGGAGCGGGGGCACCGAGTAAAGTAGGGTGTTTTCACTCCGCTGGTAGGTAGGGGAAATTCATAGGGCTAGGATAGGCCCCCCCTCCCCTGCCTACATCCTCAATATCGTCATCTGGCGCACTTGTCTCCCCCGTTTTACCCGCCCAACCACTTTTTTGGCTATTCCTTTCTTTTTGTGACTGCACTGACAGTTTTTTAGATATTGACTAATAAAGATTGATATTTTTAATATAGGAATTTTTTTCATGGTTTTTGATAAATTGGGTTCCTCCCTATAATTTGATTTTGAGGTATAAAGTATTATAGTAGTTATATTGTGCATAGGGGCAGTATTATAGTAGTTATATTCTTGGACATAGGGGGCAGTGTTATAGTAGTTATATTCTTGTACATAGGGGGCAGTATTATAGTTATATTCTTGTACATAGGGGCAGTATTATAGTAGTTATATTCTTGTACATAGGGGGCAGTATTATAGTAGTTATATTCTTGTACATAGGGGCAGTATTATAGTAGTTATATTCTTGTCCATAGATGGCAGTATTATAGTAGTTATATTCTTGTACATAGGGGGCAGTATTATAGTAGTTATATTCTTGTACATAGGGGCAGTATTATAGTAGTTATATTCTTGTACATAGGGGGCAGTGTTATAGTAGTTATATTCTTGTACATAGGGGGCAGTATTATAGTTATATTCTTGTACATAGGGTCAGTATTATAGTAGTTATATTCTTGTACATAGAGGTAGCATTATAGTAGTTATATTCTTGTACATAGGGGCAGTATTATAGTAGTTATATTCTTGTACATAGGGGGTAGTATTATAGTAGTTATATTCTTGTACATAGGAGCAGTATTATAGTAGTTATATTCTTGTACATAGAGGGCAGTATTATAGTAGTTATAGTCTTGTACATAGGGGCAGTATTATAGTAGTTATATTCTTGTACATAGGGGCAGTATTATAGCAGTTATATTCTTGTACATAGGGGGTAGTATTATAGTAGTTATATTCTTGTACATAGGAGCAGTATTATAGTAGTTATATTCTTGTACATAGGGGCAGTATTATAGTAGTTATATTCTTGTACATAGGGGGCAGTATTATAGTAGTTATATTCCTGTACATAGGGGGCAGTATTATAGTAGTTATATTCTTGTACATAGGGGGCAGTATTATAGTCGTTATATTCCTGTACATAGGGGGCAGTATTATAGTAGTTATATTCTTGTACATAGGAGCAGTATTATAGTTGTTATATTCTTGTACATAGGGGCAGTGTTATAGTAGTTATATTCTTGTACATGGGGGGCAGTATTATAGTAGTTATATTCTTGTACATAGGGGCAGTATTATAGTAGTTATATTCTTGTACATAGGGGGCAGTGTTATAGTAGTTATATTCTTGTACATAGGAGCAGTATTATAGTAGTTATATTCTTGTACATAGGGGGCAGTGTTATAGTAGTTATATTCTTGTACATAGGGGGCTGTATTATAGTAGTTATATTCTTGTACATAGGGGGCTGTATTATAGTAGTTATATTCTTGTACATAGGGGGCAGTATTATAGTAGTTATATTCTTGTACATAGGGGGCAGTATTACAATAGATGCATTCTTATACATAGAAGCTGTCTTGAAATTGTGGCTCTCATTTGCACAGTCTTCCCGTTGAGTCCTGATGTCCTGCCTTCCTCCTAGGTGCACAGTGGGAGAAATCACAGACGCAATGAAGAAGGTGTTTGGTGAGCACAAGGCCAGTGACCGGATGGTGAGCGGAGCGTACCGGCAGGAGTACGGGGAGAGTGAAGAGATCGCCTTTGCTCTCAAGAGGTAAATACACAGATTTACTAATGTACTGTTTTTGTGGTTGGATTGTGAGCTTTCTTCGTGCCCCTTTTTCGGAAGATCCTGCCCCTTATGCAGGAGGCTAATCCCATTGTTAGCATCCTTACAGTAAGTCCGCATTGTCAGAGCTATCATCTGCAGACACTAAGTGCTAATGACAAATTCAGCTCTGCTACGTCCCTAACCAGTTAGAGCCACAGTTTGTTAGCCCGCACAACCACATGCTGCCACACTGTTCTATATGGCTGTATGAAAAATCCAGTCCAGCTCTGCTACATATGTGCGCTAGAATAGTAGGGCTGAGTTTGTCATCAAACAATTTGGAGCTCTGCTATTCTTGAGGTTGTGATAACCCGTGTGTCTTTTTCCATAATGTTTTGGGTAAATCTAGTGCACTTGTGGAGGAAATTGTAACTGAGCACCGGGGAAAATCTGGGTGACATATGCCTCCCTTGTGCACTGCTCTGCAGATGTAGCAGTGCTGAGCTTCGCCTTGCAGCATTAATCATGGAGTTCAGCTCCTGCTGCAGCCGCGCGGGGTCAGAACGGCTCAACTCATGCCTGAGGCTAAAGGAAGAGTGATGGCGTCACACATTCCCTTTCTGTCTGTCACTCACTCACTTTAGGGCTCTTTCTTTCTGCCTCATTTTTTTTTCTCATTTTTCTCTTTTTTTCTTTTTTTGCCTTTTTCACATTCTCCCATTTCCATCTCCCCCACCTGCATCTCTCTTTAAATTAAATGTTTTTTAGTGACATTTTCAAAAATGTCACTACAAACTTTCCCAATCCCATATCCTTCCTACCCCCCAACACAGCACAGCAAAATATGTTGCATCCAGAATAATCTGTGACGGTGCAATAAGAAGAACATTGCCAATACACACACAATATTTTTTTAACTGTAGAAATATTCTTTAAACCAGCTAAAATATCAATATTCGTGATGAGTGAGCACTACCATGCTCATGTGCTCAGTACTGGTAACTAGTGATGAGCGGGCACTACCATGCTCGGGTGCTCAGTACTTGTATCTAGTGATGAGCGAGCACTACCATGCTCGGGTGCTCAGTACTCGTAACTAGTGATGAGCGAGCACTACCATGCTCATGTGCTCAGTACTGGTAACTAGTGATGAGCGGGCACTACCATGCTCGGGTGCTCAGTACTTGTATCTAGTGATGAGCGAGCACTACCATGCTCGGGTGCTCAGTACTTGTATCTAGTGATAAGCGAGCACTACCATGCTCGGGTGCTCAGTACTTGTATCTAGTGATGAGCGAGCACTACCATGCTCGGGTGCTCAGTACTCGTAACTAGTGATGAGCGGGCACTACCATGCTCGGGTGCTCAGTACTCGTAACTAGTGATGAGCGGGCACTACCATGCTCGGGTGCTCAGTACTCGTAACTAGTGATGAGCGGGCACTACCATGCTCGGGTGCTCAGTACTTGTATCTAGTGATGAGCGGGCACTACCATGCTCGGGTGCTCAGTACTCGTAACTAGTGATGAGCGGGCACTACCATGCTCGGGTGCTCAGTACTCGTAACTAGTATTGAGTGAGCACTACCATGCTTGGGTGCTCAGCACTTGTATCTAGTGATGAGCGGGCACTACCATGCTCGGGTGCTCAGCACTTGTATCTAGTGATGAGCGGGCACTACCATGCTCGGGTGCTCGGTACTCGTAACTAGTAATGAGTGAACAGTACCATGCTCTGGTGCTCAGTACTGGTAACTTGTGATGAGTGGGCACTACCATGCTCGGGTGCTTGTAACTAGTGATAAGGGAGCACTACCATGCTCAGGTGCTCTGTACTAATATCTAGTGATGAGTGGGCACTTCCATGCTCAGGTGCTCTGTACTCGTAACTAGTGATGAGCGAGCACTACCATGCTCGGGTGCTCAGTACTCGTAACTAGTGATGAGTGGGCACTACCATGCTCAGGTGCTCAGTACTCGTAACTAGTGATGAGTGGGCACTACCATGCTCAGGTGCTCAGTACTCGTTACAAGCAGTCAGATGCTTGAATGGTTGCAACTTTAATTCTAAGGATAATGAAGTCCCTAGTTTCGAGTACCGAGCACCCGAGCATGGTAGTGCCCGCTCATCACTAGTTACGAGTACAGAGCACCCGAGCATGTTAGTGTTTGCTCATCACTAGTTACGAGTACAGAGCACCTGAGCATGGTAGTGCCCGCTCATCACTAGTTACGAGTACAGACCACCTGAGCATGGTAGTGCCCGCTCATCACTAGTTACGAGTACTGAGCACCTGAGCATGGTAATGCCCGCTCATCACTAGTTACGAGTACTGAGCACCCGAGCATGGTAGTGCCCGCTCATCACTAGTTACGAGTACCGAGCACCCGAGCATGGTAGTGCCCACTCATCACTAGTTACGAGTACCGAGCACCCGAGCATGGTAGTGCTCGCTCATCACTAGTTACTAGTACTGAGCACCCGAGCATGGTAGTGCCCGCTCATCACTAGCTACGAGTACAGAGCACCCGAGCATGGTAGTGCCCGCTCATCACTAGTTACGAGTACTGAGCACCTGAGCATGGTAGTGCCCGCTCATCACTAGTTACGAGTACTGAGCACCCGAGCATGGTAGTGCCCGCTCATCACTAGTTACGAGTACCGAGACTCTGAGCATGGTAGTGCCCGCTCATCACTAGTTACGAGTACCGAGACCCTGAGCATGGTAGTGGCCACTCATCACTAGTTACGAGTACCGAGACCCTGAGCATGGTAGTGCCCGCTCATCACTAGTTACGAGTACCGAGACCCTGAGCATGGTAGTGCCCGCTCATCACTAGTTACGAGTACCGAGACCCTGAGCATGGTAGTGCCCGCTCATCACTAGTTACGAGTACCGAGACCCTGAGCATGGTAGTGCCCGCTCATCACCACTCTTTACAAACGTATCACCCAGTTGATTTTATTGATGAACTTTATACTAGTAAGCACTTGATCCAAACAAAACTCAGATCAACACATCCATAAAAAATAACATTCTTTATTCTTAACAATTAAAGGAAACAGGATAAAGTTAAAAACAAGACTTTCTTCTCTGATGCGTTTCTGGAATCATTTGCCCTGTTAATTTCCTGGTCATACACAACATATGCGACATTGCAGAATTGCCATGATCATCTTGGGTTAGGTCCTCAACACATCCCAATATACAAATGGTGAAGGAGTTATATTAACTGTATAGACCTTGTTTATGATTTCCAGCACTCACTTCCAAAATAATTCCAAATTAGGACAGGACCATATCGTGTGTAATAGATTAGCTGGATGTGTGTTATATCTGACGCATAACTGGTCTCGCCGTAGCCCATCACCAAATAGAAACGTGGGCGTTGTATATACCTGATGTGTCACATATAGATGAGAGCCTATGGAGTTCTGAAGAAAGAGAGCTGCAGCAGTCTATCTAGAATGTCCTACCGTTGACCATCCTCAGTACATCCTTTGTCCCCCTCCCATTTGCTCTTGGAACATATCTGATATTTCGGTAGGGTCAGGTCTAAGAAGGCGCTATTCAATTGTGAAATCAGTCTACTGGACCTATTTGAAGCTTCTAATCTTTGTATTATCACATTTTTAGGCACTGAAACTCCCAAATCAAGCCTCTCTGCCTGAAACGTATGCCGCAATTAAAGATATTTATCAAATTCTGGGTGGAGGATCCAAACTCCCTTTATAATTTTGAGAATTCCTCGAATTTTTGACGTATTAAAATGTGGTGTTTTCTATGAATACCTCTCAGAGCTTAACTTTGAAACCCCTTTAGTCAGGGTTTTCAAAGGTGTTCCCCATAATGAAGTATATTGCGTAATCCCTTCAAGACCCTACAACTCGTTCACCTTCCACCATGGACAATGTATTGACGATGTAGCAAGGTCGACAATCTACCCTGAGTTTATGCTATTTCAGTGCTTTGTACATCCTTATTGATTTAAGGAGATGTTGGAGAAGGAGATTCTGTGCCCCCGACACCCCTCGATTATCCCACCCACAAATATGGTGAAGCTGAGCAACCATTTAGTAAATTCAAGGATTCAGGACTGCCAATTCCCCTCCCTTTTTGTCTCTTTGCAGTGTTTCCAGTCTACAACGCAGAGCTTGTTTACCCTAGGTCAGATCCCTGAAACAAATGGTCATTTTGAAAAAGATGTTTCTGCCGTACCCAAATTAGAGGATTTTGTATAGCATATAAGAGTTGTGGGGGCATTCGGATCATTTTGACTCATTTGAGTCGTCCTACCACAGATAGAGGTAATGTAGACCAAGTGCCCAACTTTTGTTTAAACCTTGTTGCTATCGGGATAAGGTTTGGTCTTCTTAGTCATTCCCCCGCGTCGTTACCAAGTATTTGAATTTAGAGGTCATCTGAATTCCAAGCCTGGCGAAATTGGTTACATTATCGCCGATATCCAAGAGGAGCAAAGCTGATTTACCAGGCTTGAATATTTCCCAAATTTCTCAATTGTCTCCATCGCTATGGAAAGAGTAGAAGCAATCCTGGCCAGAAACAACAGAGCATCATCGGCATACCGTGCCACTTTTTCCTCCACTCCTCCTCTGCGGAAACCTTCTATGCCTGTATGGCTTCTAATAAATGCAGCAAGAGGCTCAATAGGCAATGCAAAGATCAAGGGAGATGGAGGACATCTCTGCCATGTGCCTCTACTCAATCCAAATCGTGTTTATTGATTATCTGCAAAAGGATAGAACACCTCAACCAAAGCAAAGCCAACGTTTCGGCCTGTGACAGCCTTTGTCAAGGTTTTGCGTATCATAAGGTTGGGGGATAAAAGACGAGTTGAACGTCCAAACACTAGATCTTAGGAGAGGCGTCCATGTTTGCAGCAACTTTGCAGTTCCGGGAGAGGTGAATAAAGTGAGAGAGCCCCTGTAATGCCAAGTGGAGGAGGGGACCGGGAACCAGAGGTCAGTGGTGGCAGCGGTGGGTTTTCTTTGACGTTCAACTCGTCTTTTCTCCCCCAACCTTATGATACTCAAAACCTTCACAAAGGCTGTCACAGGCCGAAACGATGGCTTTGCTTTGGTCGAGGTGTTCTATCCTTATGCAGATAACCAATAAACACGATTTGCATTATTTAACGTTTCTTGTCCTTTTGAGTGCTGGACATTTTTCTCACTGATAATCCTTTTTCTCCTTACGCTGGTTTCACATCAGCATTTTCCTGCCGCACTCGCAGATCCGGCACAAGGACAGTACAGTACATTAAAGTTCACTGGCAAGCTCCGGGCACATGCGGTCATGTGACCGGAGCATGTGACAGCATGTGACCGGGGCTTCCACACTGTCTGTGAACTGTATTGTACTGTATTGCCCTTATGCCGGATACGGCAGTGCGGCAGAATACCGCTGATGTGTTTGTGCCCTTAGCACCCCCCCATAGCAGTTGAACCTGGCCCTATCCTAAGGCCCAGTGCCCACACTGTGTATTTTGATGCAGATTTTCAGAAATCTGCAGCAAAATCTGCATGTCAATTGTGAAGCCAGCAAAATCTATGAGAATTCAGAAGTGCTGTAACCACATTGAGTATTTTTCCCTTGCGTATTTGGTGCAGATTTCATTTTGTTCTGCACCAAATCTGCACCAAATACGCAAGGGAAAAATAAGCAACGTGGGCACAGCACTTGTGAATTCTCATAGACTTTGTTGGCTTCACAATGGACATGCAGATTTAGCTGCAGATTTCTGACAATACGCGTCAAAACTACACAGCGTGGGCACTGGGCTTAATTCTATTCCATCCAAAGGCTGAAGTAAGCCATCCGGTTACCCATATCCTAGCCCTCGAACTCTCATAAAACATCCTAATCCATGAACTAATTTGGATTTCCACACCAAATTTATCCAGTACAGCCCATAGAAATTTCCACTCAACTGAGTCAAAAGCCTTAGAAGCATGGAGTGAGCATATCACCCTACCATATCATCGGGAGTCAACGGATATTGACGGCTTTAGATCTGGCCGGCATAACACCCATCTGATCTCTATGTACGACAGTGGATGTAACTCTACTAAGTCTAATGGCCAGAACTTTTGCAATGATCTTAATATCAGTGGGTAGCTACGTTATGAGTCTATAGGAGTCCGGGGGCAGCAGGTCTTTCACCTGGTTAGTTATACCTACTATTACCGCACCTTACATGGAATATGGTGGAGTTCCCCCATTGACTGCCTACTTGAAAGGGCATAATACTTTACGCCATAAAATATTCCAACAATTTTTATATCTTTCTGTGGTAAGACCATTTGAGCCCAGAGATTTACTCGTATTAGCCTTAGAGGCCACAGCCAACCGCATCATTTCTAGCTGAAGTGGACCATCCAAATAATCTCTTTTTACCTCTGACAAAGTAGGAACATTACTCTCTTTCAAATATGATTTAATCTGGTCCCCAGTATAAGTCACTTTGGACCTGTAAAGATTTTAATACTTGATCAGGGTGATTGACTATAGTGCCCTTCTCTTCCCTTACGGTACCCACAAAGGTGGACACCAACTGTGCCTTTGCAATTAAAGCTATTAGGCCCTAGCCTTTTCACCTTCCTCCAAAAAAAGTTGTATTTTTAGCCTTTTTTAAACATGGGAATGATATGCCTCTTGCACCTTTTTCCAGATCAAAAGATCACTCGCCTCACCAGGAAGGACAAATTGCTCTTCCGTAGAACTTACTCTTTCTTAGATAAACTCCACAAATTGACTTGCCTTAGTTTTTAGAGCTACTGATTGCCTGTATCAATGCCCCCTTTAAGCTAACCTTTATGGCATCCCATAAAATATTGTGAGGGACCAGATGGCTTTTTTCCTTAAATTGATCACTTCCACTCTTCAATATTACTTTATCATCGATGATTTGAAGCCAAAAGTGGTTGATCAACCACAGTGCGAGAGATGACGTAAGTGTCGAGATGACAAGAGATGGGTGCGAGAGATGACGTAAGTGTAGGTGAGACACATAAGCACATTAGTAATGACGAATATTCCGACATCACCCTAGGCAGATATTGAACCTTTTCCACTAGAAGACAAGTCAATATGCGAAAGTGGTTAGTGAGACTTCGAATAACAGTAGAATTGTCTTACTCTTGGGTTTTCTAACACGTCACAAATCTGACAATGATAATTCCGACAACAGCATGCCAAATCTAGATATGGGGTGGACTCTGTGGCTTTATCTAATCTGCATTTGTCCCAATACGGGTAAAAAATGTTGTCAAAGTCTCCCATAATTAACACGAGGATTCCCGGGTTTCCATAAGTAGCATTATCAACTTCAACACATTTATTATTACAACAAAATCTTACAGTGAACTCCTACAAATCTATCGTCTCCACCAATCTTGGAGGTCATGGCTTCAAAGGTAATGGGGCTTATGAACTAAAGTACTTACTCCTCTGGAATAGCTCGTGAACGTTGACTGAAAACTGTGGCTGATCCACAAGCGGTTCACTATTTTACAAACATAGAATATTAGAGTTGGGAGGGAACTCCAGGGTCATCATGTCCAAACCCCCTGCTCAATTGAGGACAGACTAAACCATCTCAGACAGATGTCTGACCAGCCTTGGAAGACTTCCATTGAAGGAGAACGCACCATCTCTGGGCAACGTGTGGCACTCATTGTCAAAAAGTTTTTCTTTTTCTATTATCTAATCTGTTTCTTCTCCCTTTCAGTTTCATCTCATTGATTCTCATATTTCCATGTCCAAATGAGTATAAGGATGATCCCTCTCCACTATGACATCCCTTCAGATGTTTGTAGACCACTATTAAGTCTACTCTTAAGCCGATTTACACGCTGCGTTGGGGTCACGGAGTGACGCACATCCGGCCTCTTTAGCGATGTTGCTGCGTGTGACACCTATGAGCGATTTTGAATCATTGCAAAAACGTTCAAAATCGCTAATCGGTGACATGGCCCCCTATTCCCAATTATCGTTGCTGCTGCAGTAACGATTTTGTTCGTCGTTCCTGCGGCAGCACACATCGCTACGTGTGACACCGCAGAAACGAGGAACCTCACCTTACCTGCGGCCGCCGGCAATGAAGATGGAAGGAGGTGGGCGGGATGTTACGTCCCGCTCATCTCCGCCCCTCCGCTTCTATTGGGTGGACGCTTAGTGATGTTGCTGTGACGCCGAACGAACCGCCTCTTAGAAAGGAGGCGGTTCGCCGGACACAGCGACGTCGCTAGGCAGGTAAGTACGTGTGACGGGTCCGCACTATGTTGTGCGCCACGGGCAGCGATTTGCCCGTGATGCATAAACGATGGGGTCGGGTACGCACGCTAGCGATCTCGCTAGCGAGATCACAGCGTGTAAAGCGGCCTTTAGCTTTCTTTTTCACAGCTAAGCATTCCCAGAGCCTTTAACTGTTCCTCATAGGACACACTTTGCAGTCCTCTCACCATCCTGGTAGCTCTTCTCTGAAGTGTTAAATCCACTAACAGAATTCTTGCGAATTTTTGTGTTGTCCTCTATATTTTATATTCTATTAAGTTGCCCAAAAATTCAACATTTCTAAAATAAAGTAGGATCACAGTGTATTATGCAAACAAAATCTGTCAGGAAAAAAAAGGTAATATTAATAACAAACATAATAAAACACAGAGAATTAATAAGTCGTAAACCACCTCGCATTAAAAAGATTCTTCGTACAGTTCCAAGAGTGTATAAAAAGTTATGTCTATTCCCAAATTAGCCATAGGTTTCTGGTTGTTAACCTGTTCCCATCACATAATTCTCACATTCTTCAACTTATTTGCAAAAATTACCTTTATTTGTTCCTCGCGCTATGTGTACGTGACTGCCAAATGGGTAATGCCAGACCGGCCTCGGCATTCTCCTACAAAAACTTGGTTCCAGCCAAACTGCGACTAATGGTTCAATTTGAGCTCAAAGTCCCGTGCATGCTCCGTCCCCTCGGGAGCTACGCGCATGCGCAGTACACCCTGTAGTTCCCTTATAAGCAGCTGACCTCTTTTCTTTACCGGACGCTTGTGCTGATGGCAAATTGTGTGGGATCATTTATTGCAGAGTCCAGAGTTTTATGGAAAGAGAAGGACGAAGACCTCGTCTGCTTGTCGCCAAAATGGGTCAAGACGGCCACGATAGGGGAGCGAAGGTTATCGCCACGGGCTTCGCTGATCTCGGCTTTGATGTGGATATCGGACCCCTCTTCCAGGTGACCAGTTATAATTATACTAAGTGCCATTGTTACTTACTCCATCCTACTGACGTGTCATGGTGCCTTAGCTTTTACATTTTTGTTTTTGCCCTTTCACTTTGTTTTTTTAAATCTTTTTAAGACTTTTTGATTTTTCATTTACTTTTCAACTTTTTATTACTTTTAACCATAGTTTTTTTTAGTATTTTCACTATAAACTGCAGTATGGTACAAATAACAATCTCATATGAAGCCCAGTCACAGGCTGAGGCACCTGCCCCATTTCCCCCCACAGCACAGATACTCCCTGCATCCACCTTCACAAATGTTGGAAGTTGAGAATTTTTGGTTCCTTGGACCAATTCAAAGGAAATCATGGTTGGACCATTCTAGGGCAAGATGGAATAGTATGGACAGAGGAACAGAAGGGACATTTAGAAATAGTCTTGTCCTTAAAGAGTGAAGGAAGCTTATGTTGTAGCGAAAGCTGACACATTAGCTGCTTGGGGCACGTCTGCCTTTTAAATGTTCATCCCATTAGCAGGACCACTATATTTGAGGGATCACGTAGAGGATATCCTCCTCCATTCCGCCCCCGAGGTGCAGACAGGAGGTGATGTCATGATGGACTGATTGCCATGTCAATTCCACAAACACATGAACATGGGGCCACTTAGCCTAGAAATTCACTTTCTGCTCTGTGATTTTTAATCCTGATGAGTGAGCACTACCATGCTCGGGTGTTTGGTGCTCGTAACTGGCAGTTGGACGCTTGGAGGGGCATAACTCGACTAGCCGACTTTGGAAGATTTCCATTATATTCAGGTACTCAAGTCACGCGTATTCAAGCATCCAACTTCTTGTTACGAGTACCGAGCACCTGAGCATGGTAGTGCTCGCGCATCACTAGTTACCAGAACCGAGTACCTGAGCATGGTAGTGCCCGCTCATCACTAGTTACGAGTACCGAGCACCTGAGCATGGTAGTGCTCGCGCATCACTAGTTACCAGTACCGAGTACCTGAGCATGGTAGTGCCCGCTCATCTCTAGTTTTGAGTACCGAGCACCCGAGCATGGTAGTGCCCGCTCATCACTAGTTACGAGTACAGAGCACCCGAGCATGGTAGTGCTCCCTCATCACTACAGTTATGAGTGCTGAGCATGGTAGTGCTCACTCATCACTATTAAAAATCACAGACCGCAAAGTGCCCATTCGATTGCCACCGGGAGTTTGGCTTACATGACAGCTGAGCCCCCGCTGTCGCAGCAGTAGTTTTCCATTACACATGCGATAACGCTGCACTCAGGAGAAATTGCACAACAAATTGTACAGTGCATTTTCTCTTGTCACCCTTGTGAAAATAAAAAAATTGGAGCTAAAATAACATTTTTGTGGGAAAATTTTTATTTTATTTTTTTATTTTTTTTTCATTTTCTCGGCTCAACGTTGGAAAAAATTTGTGAAGTACCTTGGGGCTCAAGGTGCTCACCAAGCATCTAGATAAATTCCTTGTGGGGTCTAGTTTCCTAAATGGGGTCACTTTGGAAGTTCTTCAATTATACTAAAGTCCATAAGACGGTGATGGGTTTTTTAAACCACATAGATGTACTGTTTAGACACCTCAGGGGGTCTGCAAATGCGCCATACCGTCCGCTATCGATTCCAGCCACTTCTGCTCTCCAATAGTTAAATGGTGCTCCTTCCCTTCCGAGCCCTGCCGTGCGCCCAAACAGTAGATTTCTACCACACATGGGTTATCGGTATACTCAGGAGAAATTGCACAATTAATTTTTTGGTGCATTTTTTTTTTAGCCTTGTGAAAAGATAAAATTTCAGTCTATAGTAACATTTTTGTGGGACAAAGGAAAATTGTCATGGTTCGCCTCCCTGTCCACATGGCTAGGGGGCGGAGCCTTCTCTTGAGCCTCACTTCCAGACCCTAGATGCCTTAAAAGCTGGCATTTCCAGTGAACCAGCGCCGGCTATAAGCTTAGCACTGCTTTGCCTGTGATTGCTGGTCCTGTGAGTGATATCCTGATCTGTCTGTTCCTGTGCCCCCGTGCCCTTGTCTGTGTTCCATCCCCTGGTCGTCCCTCCTGTCCTATTTCCCCACTCGGTTGCTTCCTCGGTACTGACCTTGGCCTGACTTTGACTCCGCTTTTGCTTGTCCCTCCGGTCCTGCTTCTGCCCGTACGGTGTTTGACCCAGCCTGTGTGACTATTCCTTGCATGCTCTGCAGCTCTGCTTCTCAGCTGTGCTTTGAGGTAATGCATGAGAACGCTGTGAATTCACTTCCTGGTTCTCATTGTTCTGTGTAGTGTATTATGCTACAGAGCTCTGGCTCCCCCTGGTGGCAGCATTACAGTATAGCCGGCCTCTATAGGCTTTATCTCCCATAGGGAAAAAAAAAAAAAAGACATTTATTTCTTGGTAGTGGGATCCAACTTTACAGCATAAAAAACTGTAATGGATCCACTCAGTACCTTGTGCGAGCAAGTAGCCAACCTTACGCAGCTGGTGCAGGATTTGGCTGCAGAGCATCGCACCCTGGTAGCTTCACACAATATGCTGCAGAGTGAGGTCTCCGCTTCTGCGAGGGCCACCTCAGTGGCAGCTACCTCACAAACCGTAGGACAGCATAGTCCCACTGATGTCCAACTGACCTCCCCCGAACCCACGGTGATGCTCCCCGATAAATTCTCGGGGGAGAAAAACCTATTTCGGACATTTAGGGAGAGTTGCAGGCTTCTCTTCACTCTCCGGCCTCGGGGAATGAGACCCAGCGGGTGAGGATCATCATGTCATTACTTAGAGGGGGTCCCCAGACCTGGGCGTTTTCCCTACCCCCTTCGGCCCCGGAACGGCATTCGGTTGACCTCTTCTTTGACTCCCTCGGGGTGATATATGACGAACCAGACCGTGTACGGGTGGCTGAGGACAGGATCATGTGTCTCACTCAGGGAAATCACACTGCTGAGCTATATTGTTCAGAGTTTCGGCAGTGGTCCACTGAGGTACGATGGAATGATTCTGCACTCAGGTGCCAATTCCGGAGAGGTCTTTCGGACTCCCTGAAAGACGCTTTGGCTCTGCACCCTCCTCCTAGCACCTTGGATGATGCGATGACGGAGGCAGTTCGTATGGACCACAGATTACGGGAAAGAAGGGGAACCATGCGTGAGATTCTGCCCCCTCTACAAAGGGCACCTTCTTTGCCGGCTATGGAACAGATGGAAGTTGGAGCCATCAGTCCAGATGAGAAGGAGAGGAGAAGATGCCGGGATCTCAAGCTGTGCTTCTATTGTGGACACCATGGACACTGGAGGAAAGACTGCCCGGCTTGCACCTCCGCTAAACAGTCGTCGGGAAACTTCTAAGTCTGGGTAACGGTCGAGGATGTTGCCCAGACTATCAGGTACCTTTCCTCTCCTCCAATAAGATACTTCTGAATGTCGACCTCCGGGTCAAGGAGTCGGTCTGGTCTGCTACTGCCTTTGTTGACTGTGGGTCCGCTATGAACTTCATTGACTCTGAGTTGGTCCAAAGATTAGAGTTAGGGACAGTGAGGTTAGAAGGACCCATTCAACTCCTGGCAATTGATAAAACACCGCTGCCTCAAAACCTCATTCGGTTTGCTACTGAAAAATTTACTCTTGTGATCGGGTCTCTGCATTCTGAAACTATTTCTTGTTTTGTAATGGCTAATCTCCCTGCTGGATTAGTGTTGGGGTATCCATGGTTAAGGTTACATAATCCCGTTATTGATTTGGAGTGTCGTACCATAGTCAAATGGAGTCCTGCTTGTCATAAAAGGTGTTTACAATCTGTACCTGTGTTCTCCGTATGTCCTGAGGGTCTTCCGGAATACCTGAGGGACTACGGAGACGTATTCTCGGAAACAGAGGCCGAAGTTTTGCCGCCTCATCACCCATATGACTGTGCCATCGATTTACTTCCCAATACCAAATTGCCCAAAGCCCGTTTAGATCACCTCTCGGGTCCAGAAAGGGCTGCTATGAAATCATACATATCTGATAGTATACGTAAAGGGCATATCCGTCCTTCTTCTTCCCCTGTGGCTGCTGGGTTCTTTTTTGTAAAGAAGAAGGACGGAGGATTAAGGCCATGTCTCGATTTCCGAGAATTAAACAAAATTACTGTGAAAAACACGTATCCGCTTCCACTCATCCCTGATCTCTACAACCAACTCTCTGAAGCCCGGTGGTTTACCAAACTAGATCTCAGGGGGGCCTATAATCTTATCCGTATTAGAGAAGGGGATGAGTGGAAAACGGCCTTTCTGACATCAGAGGGGTTATTCAAGAATTTGGTGATGCCTTTTGGTCTAACAAATGCCCCTGCGGTGTTTCAAAATTTCATCAACGATATCTTCTCTGATTTTCTTGGTCGTTTTGTGGTCATCTATCTCGATGACATTTTGATTTATTCTGCCGATAGAGATACGCATATTATGCATGTTCGCTCAGTATTACAGAGATTACGTGATAACCATCTGTTTGCCAAGCTTGAAAAATGTGTTTTCTCTGTTCAGGAAATAGCCTTTCTTGGGTTACTCCTTTCTCGTGATGGGTTTAAAATGGACCCAGGAAAGGTGCAGGCTATTGTGGATTGGGTGCAACCCAGGGATATCAAGGCGCTACAACGCTTTTTGGGTTTCGCAAATTATTATCGAAGGTTCATTAAGGGGTTCTCTCAAATTGCCAAGCCATTGACTGACCTTACACGGAAAGGGGCAGATCTGCAGAACTGGTCGCAAACGGCTGTCCAGGCCTTTCTTGAGTTAAAGGACCGGTTCATGTCCGCCCCGGTCCTGGTACAGCCTGACCTCGAGGCGCCGTTTATTGTGGAGGTGGACGTCTCAGAGGTGGGGGTGGGAGCTGTTCTCTCTCAGGGCCCTGCTACTCTGACTAATCTGCGACCATGTGCGTTCTTCTCCAAGAAATTCACTCCGGCTAAGAGGAACTATGATGTGGGTAACCGTGAATTATTGGCGGTAAAGTTGGCATTCGAAGAATGGAGGCATTTTTTGGAGGGTTCTGTTCACCGTATTACTGTCATCACTGATCATAAAAACCTCACGTATATCGAGTCCGCCAAGAGATTGACGCCTCGACAAGCGAGGTGGGCTCTTTTCTTTTCTAGATTTCATTTTTGTATTACTTTTCGGCCGGGGTCTAAAAACGTGAGGGCAGATGCACTGTCTCGTAGTTTGGACCCGGTGTCACCTCCAGAGCCTCCTTCCTCCATTCTTCCGCGAGGGGTGGTGGTCGCTGCCTTGTCATCCGAGTTGGAAGCTGAGGTCAGGGAGGCCCAGTCCTCAGCGCCATCTTCCGCTCCAGACACTAAACTGTTTGTCCCTTTGCACCTCCGGTTACGGGTACTTCAAGAGTTCCATGAGTCCGTACTTAGTGGCCATCCTGGAGTTACAGCCACTCGCAGGGCTGTTGCTCGACTGTTTTGGTGGCCATCTCTTCACTCAGATGTTGCTCGATTTGTGTCTGACTGTGCTACATGTGCCCGTGCTAAGGTATGTCGTAACCGGCCGGCCGGGGAACTGGTTCCATTACCTGTTCCTGAAAGACCATGGACCTACGTGTCCATGGATTTCATTACGGACCTCCCTGTCTCAAATAGTATGACTGTGATCTGGGTGGTGGTGGATCGTTTTAGTAAACAGGCACATTTTGTTCCCCTCTCCGGTCTACCTTCTGCTGCGGCCCTTGCAAACTACTTTATTGACCAGGTGGTTCGGTTACATGGGTTGCCCCTGAATATTGTGTCTGACAGGGGGGTACAATTAATTTCTCGGTTTTGGAGGGCCTTGTGCAGGCGGTTGGGAATTGAGTTGTCCTTCCCGTCCGCCTATCATCCCGAGTCCAATGGGCAGACGGAAAGGACAAATCAGACCCTTGAGCAAATCCTGCGGTGCTTGGTTTCTGCTCAGCAGGAGGATTGGTGTACGTTTTTGCCCCTTGCGGAGTTTGCATTCAATAGCAGAGTCCATCAGTCTACGGGAACTTCTCCCTTCTTCTGTAATTACGGGTTTCACCCTCACTTCGGAACCTTCTCTAGAGTGGATTCGGGGTGTCCAGGGGCCGACTCCATCGTTCAGGATCTGGGGGAGGTGTGGAAGGAGGTACGGCGGTGCATCGTGACGGCTCAACAGTCCCAGAAATGCCAAGCGGACAAACGCCGTTCTCTGGGACCCCCCTTTCAGGTGGGGGACAAAGTGTGGTTGTCCACTCGGAATATCAGGCTCAGGGTTCCGTCTGCTAAGTTGGGTCCTAAGTTTATAGGGCCCTATGAGATCATCGAAGTGATCAACCCGGTGGCCTTTTGGTTGCAACTGCCCCAGACCTTGCGTATTCCCAATGTGTTTCATACCTCCTTGCTTAAGCCATTTGTTCCTTCGGTGGTGGATTCTCAGACCCCTCCGGCTCCGATACTGGTGGACGGCGAGGAGGAGTACGAAATTCAGCGTATTATCGACTCTCGTTGGGTTCGTAGTTCCCTCCAGTATCTGATTCATTGGAAGGGTTACGGTCCGGAGGACCGGTCCTGGGTGCCGGCTCGATCCGTGCGGGCCGATCAGTTAATTGCGGCTTTCCACCGAAAGTATCCTGGCAAGCCTGGGGGTCCGGTGGCCCCCCCTTGAGGAGGGGGTACTGTCATGGTTCGCCTCCCTGTCCACATGGCTAGGGGGCGGAGCCTTCTCTCGAGCCTCACTTCCAGACCCTGGATGCCTTAAAAGCTGGCATTTCCAGTGAACCAGTGCCGGCTATAAGCTTAGCACTGCTTTGCCTGTGATTGCTGGTCCTGTGAGTGATATCCTGATCTGTCTGTTCCTGTGCCCCCGTGCCCTTGTCTGTGTTCCATCCCCTGGTCGTCCCTCCTGTCCTCTGTCCCCTCTCCTATTTCCCCACTCGGTTGCTTCCTCGGTACTGACCTTGGCCTGACTTTGACTCCGCTTTTGCTCGTCCCTCCGGTTCTGCTTCTGCCCGTACGGTGTTTGACCCAGCCTGTGTGACTATTCCTTGCATGCTCTGCAGCTCTGCTTCTCAGCTGTGCTTTGAGGTAATGCATGAGAACGCTGTGAATTCACTTCCTGGTTCTCATTGCTCTGTGTAGTGTATTATGCTACAGAGCTCTGGCTCCCCCTGGTGGCAGCATTACAAAAATTTTCCTTTCTCCCTTCCACATCACTTTAATTCCTGTGAAGCCCTTGAAGCGTTAATAAACTTCTTGGATGTGGTTTTGAGCAGTGTGAGGGGGGCAGTTTTTAGAATGGTGTCACGTTTGGGATTTTCTGTCAACTAGGCCTCTCTAAGTCACTTCATATGTGATATAATAATAATAATAAGTTTTTATTTTTATAGCGCCAACATATTCCGCAGCGCTTTACAATTAAGAGGGGACATGTACAGACAATATGAGACAATACAAAATAACAAAATTAAGATACCAGGAGGAGTGAGGGCCCTGCTCGTAAGCTACAGTCTATGAGAAAATAGGGGAGACACAAAAGGTGAATGGGGGGGAGAAAAGCTTGTCAAAGCTTGTCCAGCCATCGATTTAATAGGGTAGTCAAAACCAACTGCATGAACCCGTCGGTGAAAATTTATACAGGTACAGGGGACGAGAACTGGAAGTAAGTTTTTTGAAGGGCAGAAAGGGACTAGATTAGATCGGGGCAGTGAGGTGATAGCCTAGTCTAAAGAAATGCGTTTTTAGGGCCCGCTTAAAGGTGTGGATGTTGGGAATTAATCGAATTGTTCTTGGTAGTGTGTTCCAGAGCATAGGCGCAGCTCGTGAGAAATCTTGAAGACGGGAGTGGGAGGTTCGAATTGTTGAGGATGTCAGTCTTAAGTCATTAGCAGAGCGGAGGGCACGGGTGGGGTGATAGACAGAGATGAGGGAGGAGATGTAGGGTGGTGCGGAACCGTGGAGAGCTTTGTGAGTGAGAGTGATGTTTATATTTGATTCTGTAACGGATAGGCAACCAGTGCAATGACTGGCACAGAGAAGAGGCATCAGTGAAGCGGTTGCAGAGGAAAATGATCCTGGCTGCGGCATTCAGAATGGATTGGAGATTGGAGAGTTTAGTAACAGGAAGACCAATTAGTAAAGAATTACAATAATCCAGGCGAGAATGAATGAATGAGAGCGACAGTAAGAGTTTTTGCAGAGTCAACGGTAAGAAAAGGTCGAATTCTTGAGATGATATGGTTCCTAGAAAATGGTTTGGTAAATTTTATTGGAAAAAATGAAAAATTGCTGATAAACTTTTAGCTCTTCTAACTTCCTAACCAAAAAAATGTCTCAAAAATAGGGGGAAATGTTATTTTTTAACGATTTTCTGTGACTCTTTTAAACCCTCTGGTTTAAGAGCATAAATATTCAAGGTTTGAAAATTGCAAAATTTTCCAAATTTTTGCCAAATTTCCAATACTTTTACAGATAAAAACAAAAAATTCTTTCTAAATTTATCTTACAATATGTCACGAAAAATAACAGTCCCAGAATCTCAAAACCCCATAATGTGACACTGGTCAGAATTGCAAAAAAAAAATGGTCTGGGCATGAAGGTGAAAATGGGCTGGGGGGGTGAAGGGGATAAGCTTGGCAGGTGGAGAATCAGCAGAAAGGAGGGGGATCACTGAGGAGCTGGTAATCTGACTTAGTGGGTGGAAATCCAGCTTTAAGGAGGAGTAGCTGTCAATCACACTCAACGGATGGAGAATCAAACCTGCGCAAGGGGACCCGCCTGGTCCGGAAATTTTTATTTGGCCTCCTTCACACATCCGTGTCTCTGGTACATGTGATGTCTAGTGTTTAGCGAGTAGTAGACTATACATGCTCGCTATGCTGTAAGCGAGTACTGTCCGCTACTTGCATATCCGTTACGAGTAGCAGGCGCAATGTAGGTCAATGGGAAATGCTCGCTAAGTAGCGAGTAACTCGAAAGCCGTTCTTTTCGTGCGAGTAGAGGATAGTACGGCTTTCGGGTTACTCGCTACTTAACGAGTATTTCCCATTGACTTACATTGCACTCGCTACTCGTAACAAATATGTGAGTAGCGGACAGTACTCGCTAGAGCATAGCGAGCACGAATAGTTAACTACTCGCTCAACACTAGTGACGTCCATTTTCACATGTACCGGAGAAACAGATAAACGTAGACCAATTAAAATCAATGGGCTTGTGCACACATCCATGTTTCCACACGGACAATGTGGAGCACAAGAGTGTCCCCACACGGCGACATGTCTATTTTCTGCCGGCCGTATGGATATCATACGGGCCACACACTGATGTGACACGTACCGGAGGAAACACGTCACTGAAAAATAAATGTAGTTGTATACTTGCCTGTCTCCAGCGCTGCTTTCACACTTGCTTCCAGGCCCGCTCATTATGCTCATGAATATTCACTGCACTGTGGACCTGGAAGCAGCAGCAGCGTCGGAGGCAGGTAAGTATACAAGTTTGTGTTGGCCATGTGCTATTCGGATGTCACACGGATAGTATACGGATAGGCTGCAAAATAAATATTTATTTTTACAAAAATTTGAGGTTTTTTTAACCATTAAGAAAAATGATACTTTGGTGTCTCCTCTAATCAGACTGACCCGGAGAATCATGTTCAGGTCATTTTTACCACAATATAGAACCAAAATCCCCAAAGACGATGGCAGATTTTTGGGGATTTTACTTTACACCATATTACCCCACCATATTTTTTTTTATGTTCATTATATGGTAAAATGAATAGGGTCATTCAAAATTACAATTTGTCCCTAAAAAGGAAAAGTGTTTTTACCGCTTTGGCGCCTGAAAAATAAGAGTTATAGCTCCTATAAGAGGAAGGGGAAAAAAAACAAAAGCGCAGAGGTGTCAGGAAAAGGTTAATCAATGGCTGGTGGTCCTTTTTTTGTGAACTGTAGCACAAGAGAACCCATAGCTCGTAAGGTCGAGGACAGCGTATATGGACTCAATGTAGAGGCCTCCCTTCTAACAGTCTCGCACCCCTACAATCTATTCTAAACTATGGTGCCTGGCTAATCCACCTGTCCCCCCGCTACTCCCCGACCTCTCCTCTCTGCCAATCCCTTCACTGGCTTCCCATTGCCCAACGACTCCAGTTCAAAACACTAACCATGACATACAAAGCCATCCACAGCCTGTCTCCTCCCTACATCTGTGACCTAGTCTCCCGGTACCTACCTGCTCGTAACCTTCGATCCTCACAAGATCTCCTTCTCTACTCCCCTCTCATCTCCTCTTCCCACCATCACATCCAAGATTTCTCCCGTGCCTCCCCCATACTCTGGAATGCTCTGCCACAACACATCAGACTCTTGCCCACCTTGACAAGCTTCAAAAGGAACCTGAAGACCCACCTCTTCCGACAAGCCTACAACCTGCCATAACCCTCAGTCTGATACAGCGCCGCACTATCAGCTCTACCCTCACCTATTGTATCCTCACCTATCCCTTGTAGACTGTGAGCCCTCGCGGGCAGGGACCTCTCTCCTCCTGTACCTGTTTGTGTCTTGTATTGTTTATGATTATTGTACTTGTCCCTATTATGTATACCCCTTTCACATGTAAAACGCCATGGAATAAATGGCGCTATAATAATAATAATAATAGATCTGAGATTCCACGTGATGCGCTTCATTATGTACAGAATATTCCGGCTTACCTTCTGTGATGAAGGAGAAATCTCTTCTTCTAATAATCTATTCTCGGAGGGTTGCTCGTTTATTCCGGCATAAATGTGAGGACGTCGCAAGGCCTTCAGTATATGAATAATTCATAGTCTACCTGTGTGTATATAAATCTGAAACTGTAGGGAACTGCTCAAAGTATAATATCTTTAATAACAAGTTTGTTGTCTTGTTTTTCTATATGGGTTTTAGCGAGAGTTGTTTTTATTATCTCGGTGTCTAAATTTCAAGATTTAGGGTGGTTGCCACTGTTTGACCTTTTATATCCGCAGTGGTATAAATGAACATTATATACAAACTATTCATATGAGTGGCTGATCATGTAGTACACGGACAGGATGGGTCAGCCATAATAGGAACTTTGGCAGCCAAAGCATAAAGAGAGGCTCAGGAGCATGGTATACGGTATACCCAAATACTTGGGGTCCCACAGTTGGGACCCATTTATACTACTAGTTTGTTTTCTCCTCTAGGAGGAGGAATCCATTTTGTTCTACGAATGCGCTGGTCCTGATGCAATCACACTACGCATGTACTGTGTACTCACAATCAACAGTAGACATCATGGGCATGAGCTGTGTGTTTGCCCTCTTCTGGGTGCAGGAATCACACATTGGATCTATTCTGTTCTACATAAGCACCGTCAACAGTATATGTCTGGCGCATGCGCTGTGTGCTTGACTACTTCTGGGTCCATTAATCAGTTTTGTTCTACACAGAATATGGTCTTCATGCAAACACACTTTGCATGCACTGATTCACTTCTGTACTTTATAAGCAACATCAGCAGTAAAATACAGGGAATGTCTGGCGCATGCGCTGTGTGCTTGACCTCTTATAGGTCCAACAATTAGTTTTGTTTTGCACAGGCACCCGTCTTGATGTAAACATGATGTGCATGCATTGGTTCTCCTGTACTGTGTAAGCACCAACAACAGTGGATTATATTAGATATCCAGCTCATGCACACTGTGTTTGTCCTCTTTTGGGTAGAAGGATCAGTTTTGCTCTGTGCACGAATCTGTCCTGATGCAAACACACTGCACATACGCTGGCTCTCCCCTATACTTTTGTAAGCACCATAAACAGTTCAAGGTAATACAGTATAGATCCGACACATGCGAATTGTGTTTGCCCACGTCTAGGCAGAAGAATCAGCTTTGCTCTGCGCATGTGCCGGTCCAGATGCAAACACATTGAGCATGCACTGTTCCATCTGTACCTGTCACGGAGGTGTCTGGACCTTCAGGTGCTGCTGCTGGGTCCAGGTGCAGAAGGGCCCGGCGATTCTTCAGACGTTAATGGACGCTGTCCCTTTTTAAGGGCTTGATTTAGGTTTTTTCTGTTTCCCTGCCAGGTTGGAGGAGCCTTTCCTCCAGCTGGTAACTGGTAATTAAGGGCCTTTATAACCTGGGGCCTCTCACTCCTCCAGTGCGGCCCAGGAGTGCATGCGACTTCAGACTACTGTTGCTGTAGATTCTGAAGATTCCCTCTCAAAGATAAGTTGTTGTTTTTTCTTTTTCCCTATTTGCTGTTTTTTTTTGTTTTTCCCTCCGTGGTTTGGTGGGTGGTGGGATTTAGTCCCAGGGTCTGGCTAGGAGACAGGGGCACATTGACGGACCACACCTCCTAACCATTATAGGTACCTGTGGTTTGAGGGTAAGGTAAGCGCAGGGGCCCCCAGTATCAGGGTCAGCGCAGGAGCCCCTGGTTCCCCCCTCCCACCTTTTGTGTTTCAGTCTCCCTTATTCCCAGGAGTCCACTTGCTGGGAGTCTTTCCCCACACCCAGTGTGGTGTGACAGTACCATGCAATTGTCAGATCAGTTGAAGGGACAAGAGCTGTCCTAGGTGGCGTCTAACTGATTGGTACAGAATTTTGGATGTAAAACCAACAGGATGAGAAAAAGGAAAGCCTGAACGAATCACACATCTGTCTTATGCAGCAGAACAAGACAGGGGAGCGATGCCTTCAGACATCTGTAGACTTAACACCAGCCCCAAACCCCTCGCAATGTGGAGTGAACAGTCAGACTACTCCTTTTCACTTGTTTATAGCCAGATGATTATAACTGCACAGCCTTCTCTTCTTTTACATTTTCATTTATATTCTGCAAATTGTAGAAGTAAAACCTTTCTAACTGGAAACCATCAACTATGAGGATAGTTTGAAATTCTACTGGTTTTGGTAAGATGATCAAGAATATGAAAACAGCCAATTGGGTCTTTCTAGACCTATTTCCGTAAACCGTATTTGGCAAAACCGTTCGATTCCTCATACCACTATTCAGACTCCGAGCCTCGTATTCCCGACTTTTATTATGTCTTATAGGGGCTCCCGAGTTTCAATTTTATATAACTTTATGAAAGAGAAGACTTTTCATGTTTATGTCAATATCTACTCGGGGGCTTTAGAGCTTTGTAACATACAAAATCATCTACAAGCAAATTAAAGATACATTGAGGAATGAATAATCCCGGAGCGCCATCGACCTCATACATATTTTACTGCAGAATACTAATAAACAGACGCACTTTTGCAAGTGTTAAAGTCATTCAATTGTGAAAGTGCTAATTAACAAAAATCACATAATTTTGTAATAAATATTTGATGGTATATTGCCCCGGGGGAGAATCTGACGGACGCCGGGGATCTGACCTGATGTTTTTATAGTTTATTATCGAATATGAAAAGCTGGACAGAAGTGCTAAGGGCAGTTTCATCTCCGTCCTCCCTGATTTAGTCCGATTTCTTCAAGCTGTATTACTTATTTGTCAGGGAAAGCTACTGATGGATATGTACTGATAGAAGAGCCACTCGGGAAAGAAGTGTGACCACCGCTATAACACATGTAATGATGGATAAACAAGTGTCCATCTTTACCTTTCCTCTTGACTTGACTTTCCAAAAGTGATTCCAAACCAAAAGACTTTGTGATACCCTGCCGGGAGAAGTTTATGCTCTATGTATCTGTGGTTGTGATGTGGGAGTTGCGGCCAGTCGAGGGTTTATCTACCATGTTTCCCCGAAAATAAGCCCTAGCATGATTATTGGAGTATGCTTGAAATCTAAGCCTTACTCCAAAGATAAGCTCCAGTTACAGTCAGGGTGGGCGTTAAGGGGAGTCAAACTGCACAATTTCTCACGGCCTCATTTCTCTTAGGGGCCACAGCATTTGTATACCAAGGTTACGATTGTTTAAGGACTTTTGGTGATATCACAGTCCTGTGACTATGATGTAACCAAAGGTCTCTTAATTGCAGGAGCCTAAAAAGAACTGAACAGGAGACAGGTTGGCATTCAGGACAGGCATTAGAGGAAAGAGATAGCAAACTGGGCAATTTCAATTCTCCCACTCTCACTTTCTCCCACTCTCACTTTCTCCCACTCTCACTTTCTCCCACTCTCCCACTCTCCCTCTCTCCCACTCTCCCTCTCTCCCTCTCTCCCACTCTCACTCTCTCCCACTCTGCCACTCTCCCTCTCTCCCTCTCTCCCACTCTCCCTCTCTCCCACTCTCCCTCTCACCCACTCTCCCTCTCACCCACTCTCCCTCTCACCCACTCTCCCTCTCACCTACTCTCACTTTCTCCCACTTTCCCACTCTCCCTCTCTCCCACTCTCCCTCTCTCCCACTCTCCCTCTCTCCCACTCTCCTTTTCTCCCACTCTCCTTCTCTCCCACTCTCCCTCTCACCCACTCTCCCTCTCACCCACTCTCCCTCTCACCTACTCTCCCTCTCACCCACTCTCACTTTCTCCCACTTTCCCTCTCTCCCACTCTCCCACGCTCCCTCTCTCCCACTCTCCCTCTTTCCCACTCTCCCTCTTTCCCACTCTCCCTCTTTCCCACTCTCCCTCTTTCCCACTCTCCCTCTTCCCCACTCTCCCTCTTTCCCACTCTCCCTCTTTCCCACTCTCCCTCTTTCCCACTCTCCCTCTTTCCCACTCTCCCTCTTTCCCACTCTCCCTCTTTCCCACTCTCCTTTTCACCCATTCTCACTTTCTCCCTCTCTCCCACTCTCTCTCTCTCCCACTCTCTCTCTCCCACTCTCTCTCTCCCTCTCTCCCTCTCTCCCACTCTCCCTTTCACCCATTCTCACTTTCTCCCACTCTCCCTTTCTCTCTCAGTCTCTCTCTGTCTGTCTGTCCTCAGGGCGAAGCATGAGATGGTTAGTGTCATTTTAGTGTCTTGCTCCACCCTTTCAGGCCCGGCCCTTGGCTTAACACACTATATCTGTTTTAGTTGGAGTGTCCCATGAAGTTGACCTATGGGTTTCTGCTCAAAATAGACTATCACCTCCACTTCTCAGCTCTTGTGTCCTGCTAGGCGCTAGTGATGCAAACTAATAACTTCCTCTCGATTATTCCACCTCCACCAGACTCCTCGTGAGGTAGCACAGCAGGCCGTGGATGCTGACGTGCACAGTGTAGGAGTAAGCACGCTCGCTGCTGGCCACAAAACACTCGTTCCGGAGCTCATCAAAGAACTGTGTGCCCTAGGAAGACCCGATATACTGGTGATCTGTGGAGGAGTCATCCCACCCCAGGTAAGCTGACCATCTGCTGACTGCTGGTTTAGATGCTTATGATTCTTATATTTTGCCCTTTGTGCATTGGGTGAGTTTATGGTGGGCTGGTCATATACATAGCAGCCAATACACGCAGCATGAGCTGCAGTGTAAAGCATAGGAAAGACACAGAAGTGCAGCCTCTGAGACAGGAGGTGAATTGTTGATTCCATTAGGTAATGGAGCTGAGCCCTTTTGACTTTCTCATGCATAATTTTGTAATAAAATAACATACTGTCATAAATAGCCGAGCGCTGTAGTCCTTGTTCCCATAAACAATGACTGGATCGGAGGCCGAGTATTCGGGATAGGTCTGCAGAGCCTCGTTCTAGAACTTTGATCTTCATCGGAACCTCAATGATCAGTTCATTTTTGCATTTATAATCCCGAAATGTGAAAAGTAAAATTCTGTAATCCAGTGACCGTCTGGCACACGTCACTCTGGTTCACCCTATTATCTTCAGTGTTAATTGAGACTAAAGGCTACTTTACACGCTGCGATATTGGTACCGATATCGCTAGCGTGGGTACCCGCCCCCATCTGTTGTGCGACACGGGCAAATCGCTGCCCGTGCCGCACAACATCGCCCAGACCCGTCACACATACTTACCTGCCCGGCGACGTCGCTGTGACCGGCGAACCGCCTCTTTTCTAAGGGGGCGGTCCGTGCGGCGTCACAGCGACGGCACTGAGCGGCCGCCCAATAGAAGCGGAGGGGCGGAGATGAGCGGGACAAAACATCCCGCCCACCTCCTTCCTTCCGCATAGCAGCCGGGAGGCAGGTAAGGGGAGCTTCCTCGTTCCTGCGGTGTCACACGGAGCGATGTGTGCTGCCGCAGGAACGACGAACAACTTCGTACCTGCAGCTCCAACGATATTTGAGAATGGACCCCCATGTCACCGATGAGCGATTTTGCACGTTTTTGCGACGATGCAAAATCGCTCATCGGTGTCACACGAAACAACATCGCTAATGCGGCCGGATGTGCGTCACAAATTCCGTGACCCCAACGACTCAGCATTAGCGATATCGTAGCGTGTAAAGCCCCCTTTAGGCAAAAAGGAATGAAAAAAAAAAAATCAAAACATTTTGGGGGTAAAAAATTCCCAGAAGATCATTTATAAATACCGTATTAATCGAAGAATAAGACGCGCCCAGCTTTAGAAGACAGCAAAAATATTTCCTTCTAATTAAGACTTCTCTCATGGTGTAAAGAAGTGGAGGGGCCAATCTTAGGGTAGATTAGGGAGGTAATAGATGTATTAGTTCTTCTCGGCAGTGTGTGAATTATACATGTATAGGTTTATAGAATGCACATTATCTACACTCTGTAGTGTACACAAATACGTATTTCACCATGTAGAGCAAATGGACACTCGGCTCAGTAGTATATACGCACAAACAGTTCTGCTACATATATGCACACACAGTTCTGCTACATATATGCACACACAGCTCTGCTACATACAAACTCAGGTTTTTTTTTACATATACACACAACCCTACTACATCACACACTCACCATTGCTTCATACACACACACGGGTCTGCTATACACACAGATCTGCTACATACAAACAGTTATTTTACATATACGCACACAAACCTGCAACATCAACACACACTCACCATTGCTTCATACACACACAGATCTGCTATACACACAGCTCTGCTACATACAAACAGTTCTTTTATATATACACACACAACCCTGCTACATCAACACACACTCACCATTACTTCATACACACATTTGCTATACATACAGCTCTGCTACACACAGACAGCTTTTCTACGTACAATTCTACTATATGCCCAGGGACATAGCTAAGCTACATCAAAATACACAAGTCTGCTACAGCAACACACACTCATCCTTATTTCATACACACACAGCTCTGCCATACATACACACAGCTCTGCTGCACTAAAATTAGTGCGTCCATATGCTAGTGACATTTAACATGTTAACAATTACGGGAGCACAATTGTTAGAAGCAGATCCTGGCTGTAACACACAGCCATCACCTGCCGAGCATTGGGCAAGCTCACCATACACCTGCTATCGACATGTGCTATACATGTATGGATAATATTGGTAAGGGTTTAAAAGAGATGTCTGGGACTTCTACAGTGATGGCTAATCCTTAGAGTAAGGCGGGCTTTACACGCTGCGACATTGCTAGCAATTGCTAGCGATGTCGAGCGCGATAGCACCCGCCCCCGTCGCACATGCGATATGTGGTGATTGCTGCCGTAGCGAACATTATCGCTACGGCAGCTTCACACGACACGCACACACCTGGTCGGCGGCGTCGCTGTGATCGCCGAACTATATCTCCTTCAAGGGGGAGGTGCGTTCGGCGTCACAGCGACGTCACTAAGCGGCCGGCCAATAGAGGCGGAGGTGAGTGGGACATAACATCCCGGCCACCTCCTTCCTTCCGCATTGCCGGTGGACGCAGGTAAGGAGATGTTTGTCATTCCTGCGGTGTCACACATAGCCATGTGTGGTGCTGCAGGAACGACAAACAACATCGTACTGGCAGCAGCAGCGATATTATGAAAAGGAGCGACGTGTCACCGATCAACGGTTTTTGGAGTTTTTGCAATCGGAGATCGTCGCTCCTAGGGTTTACACGCTGCGATGTCGGTAACGCCGCAGGATGTGCGTCACTAACGACGTGACCCCGACGATATATCGTTACCAATGTCGCAACATGTAAAGCCCGCCTAAGTCATGAATATCTGATCGGTGGGGATGTGAGATCATGATGATGGCTGTTAGTGCTACGTCAACTGTATAATAGCGGGATACTGTATATTCACCCCTGTTGATCCGAATAGGGGGCGGATGTGCAGAAAGGGCCACGGTTACTAAATAGTTCATGGAGCTCTGACCGGCACAGGGACCATCTAATGCTGGGTGTCGACTAAGAACTGGCCATCATTGGAGAAGTCCCGGGCAACCCCTTTTATGTAACAGCTGAATTGGTCAACCTGGACTTGTTAACGGCAGAACTTCATTAGTATATATGAAAAGGGTAGGGACAATTAGACCAGTCATAGTTAGTGTCCAAACTCACTAGACCCCATATTGGAAATACAGAAAAACAGGAGAAAGCAGGGGTTTCTACTAGTGAGGATACCGATTAATCCAAAATAATGCACAATAGAACAACCTAGGTTGTTCTATTGTGCATTATTTTGGATTAATCGGTATCCTCACTAGTAGAAACCCCTGCTTTCTCCTGTTTTTCAGAACTTCATTAGTGCAGCCTCAGTCTTTTACCTTCAAAGGGCCATATTTAAGGCCATCCTGAAAGTGGACATACCTCTTACCTACTAATTGCCATGTCCTGGGAGCAATAAGACATAACGGTATGATTAGTGTGTGGCATGAGTAGAGACGCTGTGCCCATAGTATATTCTCCAGAAGCCCGACTTTGAGTTGTTGCTGATCTTGAATGCTGAATCCTTTAGATCCTTTGGTCAATTAATGATTGTGGTATCCAATGATTTGTAAAGAGATGCGGTATTTGTACAATTATTTCAATGGCATTCGGGGACCGTCAAAGCCATCTGAGATCATCCCCAAATATGTCAATATCCTTTAAGCCCCCAACTAGTCTACAGTGTGTCCACCCATATCCCGGCCACCGCCATTAACTTGAGAACGGTGGCAGCTATAGGCATAGAAGTGGTGTCTAGGTATAGTAAAATAGCTATGCGCTACGCAATGAAACCACCTATAGCGCCACCTGGTGAAAACAACGGAGTTAGCATTTTTATCTCGAAAACTGAACGAGATAGAGAAAAAAAGTGAATTAAAAAGTTGTAGGGCATCATCAATTCAATACGAATCAACACCTTGCATACAGAAATGCTATGATATGAAACCCATGACCCCCAAAGCATTGAATGCTGGTCACGCATATGGCGCTCATTTAGGCTATGTGCACACGTTGCTTTTTTTTCAGCGCGGAAAAAAACGCACCCTCTGGCAGAGGGGAGAATTGTAAACAATGCTTTTTGAGAAAAACGCATCGAAAACGCATGCGTTTTTCATGCGTTTTTCATGCGTTTTTTTAGGTGCGTTTTTTTAAGACTTGTCAGTGTTAATAAAGTTGGTTGAACACAGACCTTTGGAAAAGAAAACCTGTGATGTCATTTCCTTCTCCACATTCTGTTTGGATAAATGGGAAGGCTTGGAATGGAAGGAGCACCATTTGAATTTTGGAAAAGTTGAAATAAACTTCGCGCACCATGTCACATTAGCAGGGCCCCGTGGGTACCTATACGTCAGAAAACCCCCACAAGTGACCCCATTTTGGAATCTGCACCCCTCAAGGATTTTATTCAGGAGTATATTAAGCATTTTGAATCCACAGCTACTTCCCCCAAAATGTTGCTGTAGCAACAATATTCTCACTTTTAGGCCCGTTTCACACGTCAGTGAAAAACACTGATGTTTTTCACTGGCGTGTAAAACACGCACATGTCCCTCCGTGTGCCGTGAATCACGGCACACGTGGGTTGTCTAAGTGCAATCCGGGCTCCGTTCTCCGTGGCCCGTGATTGCACTCAGTAATCATCTCAACAAAGCAGCAAGGACAGGGTACAAAAATTAAAATATAACTTTTAATAAGTCCTTTAAATTAAAGCAGGTAAGGCCTTACTTCACAGAAGTTATCTTAAAACCAAAACCACATCACAATCCCCTTTAGCATGTATAGGGGTACCATCAAGGCCAGGGCTACGCCTGTACAGATGACAGAACTAGTAAGCTGACCCGTTCTGAACGTACCACAGGACAGCTCACCAGCAGGGCTTGGACAGCCACAGTATCAATGAAGGTCCAAAAACCCTGTACTTATAGGTAGAAAAGGATGGAACGATCTCACCACATCAGACGGCGATTCATCCGCTACCAAAAAAGATCCTCATACCCTCTTGGGCGTCCCAGTGGTCCTATTTAGTGGACTTAACACATGGTCCCCTTATAGAGATTGAGGTCCTAATGTCCTTGTTCTCCCAATGCGTTTCATATACAGAGATAATCGTCAGGGGAGTATAAAGTCGGGAGTCAGTCCTTACGTCAGAAGGACAGGACCGGACATGCGGACGGCAACAACGCGCTGGCGCAGCATATGGAAGCCCCGCTGTTGCCGTCCGCATGTCCGGTCCTGAGAGACCTCAATCTCTATAAGGGGACCATGTGTTAAGTCCACTAAATAGGACCACTGGGACGCCCAAGAGGGTATGAGGATCTTTTTTGGTAGCGGATGAATCGCCGTCTGATGTGGTGAGATCGTTCCATCCTTTTCTACCTATAAGTACAGGGTTTTTGGACCTTCATTGATACTGTGGCTGTCCAAGCCCTGCTGGTGAGCTGTCCTGTGGTACGTTCAGAACGGGTCAGCTTACTAGTTCTGTCATCTGTACAGGCGTAGCCCTGGCCTTGATGGTACCCCTATACATGCTAAAGGGGATTGTGATGTGGTTTTGGTTTTAAGATAACTTCTGTGAAGTAAGGCCTTGCCTGCTTCCTTTTAAAGGAATTATTAAAAGTTATATTTTAATTTTTGTACCCTGTCCTTGCTGCTTTGTTAATATTGACTATTTATGGTACAATACTAGTGGCTATTTAATTATCAGTAATCATCTCACCTGCGCCCGCTCTCCATGGTGCTGATCGCTCCCGCGGTGCAGCATCCGGCTGGTGCTGACCCCCGCAGCAGCTGCTTCCGGGTCGGCTGTGTCGTGCATCATGAATATGCGCGACAGTAATGAGCCGGCTCAGAAGCAGCAAGCTGCACGGGCTGCAGAGGACATCGCTGGACGCCGGGTGAGTAAAAATGATTTTTATTTTAAAAGCACGTTTTTTTCTGTCACGTGTTTCACGGACCACACCACTGCGTGGTCCGTGGGACATCAGTGATGCCAGAAAAAAATGGACATGTCTCCGTGCGGCAATCACGCACACGCGGGTACGCTGCACGGAGACACGTGCAGTGACAAATCACTGACGTGTGAGCAGACCCATTCATTATAATGGGTCTGCGTATGTCAGTGATTCTGGTATGTTTAAAAAAAAGCACAAACGTCCCAGAATCACTGACGTGTGAAAGAGGCCTAAGGCTATGTGGCCATGATCCAGCGACACGGCGTCTAGTACACAGTGTCAGCCTTCCTGCAGCTGCCCATGCCCACGATTTGGGTTCAGGCTGCTGTGGAGCTCTATGCTACCTGCAGAGAACACTCTCGTCTCCGCAGCATAAATTGACATGCTATGGCTCGGGAAGCCACGCCACCGGTCAGTTTATGCTGCGGAGAAAAGAAGCACAGTGGGCATGGGATCTCCAAAAATCCTTCCACTGTGCTTCTACTGCACAACGCAGCGTTATGGACGCAGGGAAAACACTCAGCGCCCATAACGCTGCAAACCCTGATTGTGGGCACACAGCCTAAAAAGCGTCAATGGATGAATGGATGTCAAATATATATAACGTCCCACCCCCGCCTACATATTCTAAGCTGGCACCTTTAGTACCTTTCATGTGGCACTAAAGGGTGCCTAGCTTAGTATTTATCCAAAAAAAAAAAAACAATGAAAAAAATGGCGTGGGGTCCCCCCCTATTTTTGATAGCCAGTCAGGGTAAAGCACACAGCTGTAGCCTGCAAACCACAGCTGGCAGCTTCATCTTGGCTGGTGATCAATTTGGAGGGCTCCCCAGGCTTTTTTTTTTTTTATTTATAAATAAAGAATTAAAAAAGAAATAAAGTGGGGTCCCCCCAAATTAGATCACCAGCCAAGGTGAAGCTGACAGCTGGGGTCTGGTATTCTCAGGGTGGGAAGAGCCATGGTTATTGGACTCTTCCCAGCCTAAAAATAGCAGGCCGCAGCCGCCCCAGAAGTGGCGCATCCATTAGATGCGCCAATCCTGGCGCTTCGCCCCAACTCATCCCGCGCCCTGGTGCGTTGGCAAACGGAGTAATAAATGGGGTTGATACCAGATGTGTAATGTCACCTGGCATCAAGCCCAGCAATTAGTGATGTCACGGCGTCTATCAGATACCAGACATAACTAATTGACAGTAAACAAAAGCAAAAAAAAATGACAAAAATTTTTTTATTATAAAAAACACTCCCCAAATCATTCCCTTGTTCTCCAATTTAATCAAAAAATTTGAAAAAAATGGGTCCGCAGAAATCCATTTGGACGTCCCACGTCGCCTCTGGACCTTCTAGAATATGGGGGCACGTTCAGGGAACGTATCACCCATTTTCTAGGAGGGCAGACCCTCCATTTGAGGAGAGTGGGTGCCAAAAATCTGCACCCACTCTCCCCGGGTCACAGCTGCAGAGTGCGAGCAGCCAGCACAACTCTCTGAACACAGTGCTGGCTGTCAGCTGCTCTGCTCATGTGACCGGCCGGCGTCTGCTGTGAAGGAGGAGGGGGCCGCGGGGGATCAGCGCTGCGACCGGACAGGTAAGGGGGAATACCGGGGGAATAGGGGGTGACCTGGCAGGGCCTGGGGGGCATTTTTCTGTCGCATGTCTCAAGGCACATGCGACAGAAATCATAGGAGCAGGGCGGCCGGTGCGCTACTGTGCGCGCGGCCATGTTGGATTTTCGGGAGGGGGGTCGGGGCGGGCACTTTGGCGACACCGGGGGCTTTCCAGGACTTTGCCAGGAAGTGAGGTCAACAGGAAACCTCTTGACCTCACTTCCAGGTAAATGCCTGCGTTCTGGCATGCCGACAAAGCCCGCGGACCGCAACAAAAAAGCAGCTCACTGCGGTGTAGCTGCGTTCTGACCCACATCATTGATTCAATGGGGGAGAGAACGCAGCCACAACGCACAAAAGAAGTGACATGCTGCTTTTCTTTCCGCACCGATTTTTGGCATCCAAAACGCTGCGTTTAGAAACGCAGTGTGTGCACTGATTTTTCGGCTTTCTCATACACTTTGCTGGGAAAGCTGAAAGCATGCAATTTGCCACTGAAACGCTGCGGTTCTAAACGCAGCGTTTCCGCGGTAAAAAACGCAACGTGTGCACACAGCCTCACTTTGATGCTCAAAGTGGCCCCCGTCAGCTGCAATGCACATCTGGGCTCTGCACAGCATACTGTATCTTGCTACACGCTGTGCAATATGGTAGGTGACACGTTTGCACAAGCATCTGTGATACGTCGTCGTAGGTCCTGCAATGTTGGTGGAGGGGTCGCATACACCTGCTGTTTGATGTGACCTCACAGAAAGAAGTCCAATGGGGTCAGGTCAGGTGAGCGTGGAGGCCACTCCACACAGCCACCATACCCAATGACTTGTAGGAAGGTCTCCATGAGGTATCGCTTCACGTCCACAGCCTTGTGAGTTTTACACGTTCTAATCATAAGATTTCTGTATGGAAGGTGGCGATTCGTATTGAATTGATGATGCCCTACAACTTTGTAATTCACTTTTTTTTTCTCTATCTCATTCCGTTTTCGAGATATAAATGCTAACTCTGTTGTTTTCCACCAGGTGGCGCTATAGGTTGTTTCATTGCGTAGTGCATGGCTACTTTACTATACCTAGACACCACTTCTATTCCTATAGCTGCCGCTGTTCTCAGGTTAATGGCAGTGCACATGATATGGGTGGACATACTGTATATCCATAAAAGATTCATAAGGGACCTCTGGTCATCTCGGCAAATAGGGCAATGTCCAGCCATGTTTGGGTCATCAGTAAGGCAATTTTCTAAGGAAGGGACACGGACACGGCTCTTCCTTCTTCTTTGAACTTTTGGACTTTGTGCTCCTCATCCCTACATTTTTTTTTGTTTTTCTTTTGGCAGGATTATGAGTTCCTGTATAATGCCGGAGTATCCAGTGTGTTTGGACCTGGAACCCGAATCCCCAAAGCTGCGGTCCAGGTTATGGATGACATAGAGAAAAGCCTGGAGAAGCGTCAGCAGTCGTTATAACTCAGCAGGACTCCATATTGCCCCTTCCTGTAGTGCCGACCCATGAGAGAAGGGGACGTGCTCTCGAACATTATGGCTGGAAGACCATTTTCAAAAGACTTTTTGCCTCACGGCATCAGATGTGATTGGATAAGGTGTTTGTGAAAATGTTGATAAATGCACAATCTTAATTTAAAATTAAAATGCCCTTTTTTTTGTACATTTTTCCCTTTTTTCTCGGTATTACAAAAATATTCAGGTTTTAAAAAGAAAACATGGCCACTTTAATCTTGCTACCAAGAAAGGAGATGAAGAAGATGAAAACTGCACTTGAGATTGTCGATATAGTAGTTTAGCCTAGCGATCTAACATTTCTTAGCTATTCTGTAGCCAATGCTGAGCGCTATGTATCCTCCTCCTGTCACTGGCTCATTCTGTTCTCTCCTGCAACCTGACGCACACTTCTAATACCGTGCTATAAATTCTTATAGGTAGGCTCAGGTTGCAGCTCGGTGCCTGAGTATTCAGGTAGTCACCATCATTACCACTACTGTTGACTTGTACATTGTTTCTTTATTCATTTATCACTTGACAAACTCATGTCTAATACATTGTGGTACTCTTCTATTAAGCTGGCCCGCTCTTCAACCCAAATCTACTATCTCACTTCTCTGCAATATTCTAGTATGTAAGAAACCCAACCCTACTTCTCCCAGCTCTGTATTAAATTCCGCTAGACAAATTCAGCTCTGCAATATCACTGACTTAACTTACAACCTGTTACCTGATCCTGTGATTCTGTTTGCTCTTCTTATTGCTACTCTGCCACCATAGCTTCTGTTATTCCATCTCTGACCTCCTTCCTTCACCAACGTCATCTGTCCGTAATGCACAATAACTGCTCGTGCGGACCAAGTACTTGGAAGACCCACCTCACCAGATGAGATATAACATTGTTGGGAAAATCTATTTAAGCTAGCAAAGAGATTGATCATGTATATCATTAGCATATCAACAGTTGATACCAGACGTTTTCATCCACTATCAGACACATCTGCAGGTTTTTCCCTCCGCTCTCTATTCACCGTGTGCAGAATTATTAGGCAAGTTGTATTTTAGAGGATTTTTTTTATTATTTTTATTATTGATCAACAACTATGTTCTCAATCAACCCAAAAGACTCATAAATATCAAAGCTTAATATTTTTGGAAGTTGAAGTGTTTTTTTTTAGATTTTACTATCTTAGGAGGATATCTGTTTGTGCAGGTAACTATTACTGTGCAGAATTATTAGGCAACTTAATAAAAACCAAATATATTCCCATGTCAACTGTTTATTTTCACCAGGTAACCCAATATAACTGCACAAAATTTAGAAATAATCATTTCTGACATGCAAAAACAAGACCCAAAAAAATTAGTGACCAATATAGCCACCTTTCTTTATGATGACACTCAGCAGCCTACCATCCATAGATTCTGTCAGTTGCTTTATCTGTTTACGATCAACATTGCGTACACCAGCCACTACAGCTTCCCAGACACTGTTCCTGTTCCCAGAGGTGTACGGTTTTCCCTCCCTGTAGATCTCACATTTTATGAGGGACCACAGGTTCTCTATGGGGTTCAGATCAGGTGAACAAGGGGGCCATGTCATTATTTTTCATCTTTTAGACCTTTACTGGCCAGCAACACTGTGGAGTAGTTGGATGCTTGTGATGGAGCATTGTCCTGCACGAAAATCATGTTTTTCTTGAACGATAGCGACGTCTTCCTGTACCACTGCTTGAAGAAGTTGTCTTCCAGAAACTGGCAGTAGGTCTGGGAGTTGAGCTTCACTCCATCCTCAACCCTAAAAGGTCCCACAAGTTCATCTTTGATGCTACCAGCCCATACCAGTACCCCACCTCCACCTTGCTGGCGTCTGAGTCGGAGTGGAGCTCTCTGCCCTTTACTGATCCAGCCTCTGGCCCATCCATCTGACCCATCAAGAGTCACTCTCATTTCATCAGTCCATAAAACCTTTGAAAAATCAGTCTTCAGATATTTCTTGGCCCAGTCTTGACGTTTTATCTTATGTTTCTTGTTCAAAGGTGGTGGTTTTTCAGCCTTCCTTACCTTGGCCCTGAGTATGGCACACCTGGTGCTTTTTGATACTCCAGTAACGTTGCAGCTCTGAAATATGGCCAAACTGGTGGCAAATGGAATCTTGGCAGCTTCACGCTTGATTTTCCTCAATTCATGGGCAGTTATTTTGCGCCTTTTTTGCCCAACACGCTTCTTACGACCCTGTTGGCTATTTGCCATGAAACGCTTAATTGTTTGATGATCACGCTTCAAAAGTTTGGCAATTTCAAGACTGCTGCATCCCTCTGCAAGACATCTCACAATTTTGGACTTTTCAGAGCCCGTCAAATCTCTCTTCTGACCCATTTTGCCAAAGGAAAGGAAGTTGCTTAATAAGTATGCACACCTTACATAGGGTGTTGATGTCATTACACCGGACCCCGCCTCATTACAGAGAGGCAGATCACCTGATTTACTTAATTGGTAGTTGGCTCTCAAGCCTATACAGCTTGGAGTAGGATAACATGTATAAAAAGTATCATGTGATCAAAATACTCATTTCTTCGGCGCTCCATTGGGAGACCCAGACGATTGGGTGTATAGTACTGCCTCCGGAGGCCACACAAAGCATTACACTAAAAAGTGTAAGGCCCCTCCCCTTCTGGCTATACACCCCCAGTGGGATCACTGGCTCACCAGTTTTCTGCTTTGTGCGAAGGAGGTCAGACATCCACGCATAGCTCCACTGTTTAGTCAGCAGCAGCTGCTGACTATGTCGGATGGAAGAAAAGAGGGCCCATACTAGGGCCCCCAGCATGCTCCCTTCTCACCCCACTTTATGTCGGCGGTGTTTGTTAAGGTTGAGGTACCCATTGTGGGTACGGAGGCTGGAGCCCACATGCTGTTTTCCTTCCCCATCCCCCTAAGGGGCTCTGAGGAAGTGGGATCTTACCGGCCCCCAAGCCCTGAGGCCGGGCTCCATCCACAGACCCATGGAACCTGCTGGATACGGAGCTGGGTACCGTTCAGGGACAAGGCCCTGCGACATTCAGGTACTCTGTGTCCCAAACAGGCCGCGCACATTCCAGACTTGCTGGGTGTGCTAGTGCGCCGGGGACAGTAGCGCTGCGCGCTGGGGTTACAGTCACTACAGTTTGTCTGAGTGACTTTATGTGTTGGGGACTGCCGCGCCGGCCGCCCCTGGAGCGGCGGCGCGGCTGCGACTTGTAGTGCGCCGGGGACTTAGCGACGACCGTGCTTTTACGACGGCGTCGCTTATAAATTTAGTCCCCGGCTTCTGCGGCCTAGCTCCGCTTCGTTCCCGCCCCCACCCTGTCAATCAGGGCAAGGGAGAGACGCTGTACGATTAATCAGCGCCGAGGGCTGGAGCCTTATTTACATGCTCCAGCCTTCTCACTGAGCACAGGGGGACGCAGGTTTCCCGCTCTTTGTCTGCACACGCCCAGGGCCCGCCCCTCTCCATAGGACGCCGGCAGCCATTCCTACATGCAGTCTGGCTGGAGAACGGACACAGGCTCTGGGAGACCCAGACAAGGGATTTCTGGCGACCACGCTGACTTCAGAGAATCAGTCCAGAAACACCATGCTTACCCAGACAAGCGTTTCTCCAAACGTCTTAAGGATACACGTTATCCCTTTCCCCCTGACGTGGTCAAACGCTGGACCCAGTGTCCAAAGGTGGACCCCCAATCTCCAGGCTTGCGGCTAGATCCATAGTTGCAGTGGAGGATGGGGCTTCACTTAAAGATGCCAATGACAGACAGATGGACCTTTGGTTAAAGTCTGTCTATGAAGCTATCGGCGCGTCGTTTGCTCCAGCATTCGCGGCCGTGTGGGCACTCCAAGCTATTTCAGCTGGTCTGGCACAGGTGGACTCTATCATACGTCCAGCAGTGCCGCGAGTAGCGTCCCTAACCTCGCAAATGTCTGCGTTTGCGACTTACGCTATCAACGCTGTCCTGGACTCTACAAGCCGTACCTCAATGGCGTCTGCCAACTCTGTGGTTTTGCGCAGAGCCTTGTGGTTAAAGGAATGGAAAGCGGATTCTGCTTCCAAAAAATGTTTAACCAGCTTGCCACTATCTGTAGATAGACTGTTTGGTGAACAATTGGCTGAAATCATTAAACAATCCAAGGGTAAAGACTCCTCCTTACCCCAGCCCAGATCAAGCAAACCTCAACAGAGGAAGTGGCAGTCGAGGTTTCGGTCCTTTCGAGGCTCCGGCAACACCCAATTCTCCTCGTCCAAAGGGACTCAGAAGGAGCAAAGGAGCTCAGATTCCTGGCGGGCTCACTCACGCCCCAAGAAAGCAACCGGAGGAACCGCTTCCAAGGCGGCTGCCTCATGACTTTCGGCCTCATCCCTCCGCATCCTCGGTCGGTGGCAGGCTCTCCCGTTTTTGCGACATTTGGCTGCCACAGGTCAAAGACCGGTGGGTAACAGACATTTTGTCTCACGGGTACAGGATAGAGTTCAGTTCTCGTCCTCCGCCTCGGTTCTTCAGAACCTCCCCACATCCCGACCGAGCAGATGCCCTTCTGCAGGCGGTGTGCTCACTAAAAGCAGAAGGAGTGGTGATCCCTGTTCCTCAGCAGGAACAAGGGCAAGGTTTTTACTCCAATCTCTTTGTGGTTCCAAAAAAGGACGGCTCGTTTCGTCCTGTTCTGGACCTAAAGCTGCTCAACAAGCATGTGAACGCCAGGCGGTTCCGGATGGAATCCCTCCGCTCCGTCATTGCTTCAATGTCTCAAGGAGATTTCCTTGCATCAATAGACATCAAAGATGCTTATCTCCACGTGCCGATTGCTACAGAGCACCAACGTTTTCTACGTTTCGTGATAGGAGACGACCATCTCCAGTTCGTAGCTCTGCCATTTGGTCTGGCGACAGCCCCACGGGTTTTCACCAAGGTCATGGCGGCAGTGGTAGCAGTCTTGCATTCTCAGGGACATTCGGTGATCCCTTACTTAGACGATCTACTTGTCAAAGCACCCTCTCAAGAGGCATGCCAACACAGCCTGAATGTTGCGCTGGAGACTCTCCAGTCTTTCGGGTGGATCATCAACTTTTCAAAGTCAAACCTGGCACCGACTCAATCACTAACGTATCTTGGCATGGAGTTTCATACTCTCTCAGCGATAGTGAAGCTTCCGCTGAACAAGCAGCGGTCACTACAGACAGGGGTGCAGTCTCTCCTTCAGGGTCAGTCGCACCCCTTAAGGCGCCTCATGCACTTCCTAGGGAAGATGGTGGCAGCAATGGAGGCAGTCCCGTTCGCGCAGTTTCATCTGCGCCCACTTCAATGGGACATTCTCCGCCAATGGGACGGGAAGACAACTTCCCTAGACAGGAAAGTCTCCCTTTCTCAGACGGCCAAGGACTCTCTGCAATGGTGGCTTCTTCCCACCTCATTATCACAGGGAAGATCATTCCTGCCCCCATCCTGGGCAGTGGTCACGACAGATGCGAGTCTGTCAGGGTGGGGAGCAGTTTTTCTCCACCACAGGGCTCAAGGGACGTGGACTCAGCAGGAGTCCACCCTTCAGATCAATGTTCTGGAAATCAGGGCAGTGTATCTTGCCCTATTAGCCTTCCAGCAGTGGCTGGAAGGAAAGCAGATCCGAATTCAGTCGGACAACACAGCGGTGGCATACATCAACCACCAAGGAGGGACACGCAGTCGGCAAGCCTTCCAGGAAGGCAGGCGGATTCTGATGTGGGTGGAGGAAAGAGCATCCACCATATCAGCAGTTCACATCCCGGGCGTAGAAAACTGGGAAGCAGACTTCCTCAGTCGCCAGGGCATGGACGCAGGGGAATGGTCCCTTCACCCAGACGTGTTTCAGGAAATCTGCCGCCGCTGGGGGGTGCCGGACGTCGCCCTAATGGCGTCTCGACACAACAACAAGGTCCCGACCTTCATAGCGCGGTCTCGCGATCAAAGAGCTCTGGCGGCAGACGCCTTAGTGCAAGATTGGTCGCAGTTCCGGCTCCCTTATGTGTTTCCACCTCTGGCACTCTTGCCCAGAGTGTTACGCAAGATCAGATCCGATTGCGGCCGCGTCATACTCGTCGCCCCAGACTGGCCGAGGAGGTCGTGGTACCCGGATCTGTGGCATCTCACGGTCGGCCAACCGTGGGCACTACCAGACCGTCCAGACTTACTGTCCCAAGGGCCGTTTTTCCATCGGAATTCTGCGGCCCTGAACCTGACTGTGTGGCCATTGAGTCCTGGATCCTAGCGTCTTCAGGATTACCCCAAGGGGTCGTGGCCACCATGAGACAGGCTAGGAAGCCCACGTCTGCTAAGATCTACCACAGAACGTGGAAGATTTTCTTATCCTGGTGCTCTGCACAAGGAGTATCCCCCTGGCCATTCGCGTTACCTGTCGTTCTTTCCTTCCTGCAATCTGGGTTGGAAAAGGGCTTGTCGCTCGGCTCCCTTAAAGGGCAAGTCTCGGCACTATCCGTGTTTTTTCAGAAGCGTCTAGCACGACTTTCTCAGGTGCGCACGTTCCTGCAGGGGGTTTGTCATATCGTACCTCCGTACAGGCGGCCGTTAGATTCGTGGGATCTAAACAAGGTCCTTGTTGCTCTCCAGAAGCCGCCCTTCGAGCCTCTGAGGGATGTGTCACTTTCGCGACTCTCACAGAAAGTGGCCTTTCTGGTAGCGGTCACGTCTCTTCGGAGAGTGTCTGAACTAGCAGCGCTGTCATCCAAAGCTCCTTTCCTGGTGTTCCACCAGGACAAGGTAGTGCTGCGCCCCATTCAGGAGTTTCTCCCTAAGGTGGTATCCTCTTTTCATCTTAATCAGGATATCTCCTTGCCTTCCTTTTATCCGCATGCAGTTCATCGGTATGAAAAGGATTTACATTTGTTGGATCTGGTGAGAGCACTCAGAATCTACATTTCCCGCACGGCGCCCCTGCGCCGCTCGGATGCACTCTTTGTCCTTGTCGCTGGTAAGCGCAAAGGGTCGCAGGCTTCCAAAGCCACCCTGGCTCGATGGATCAAAGAACCAATTCTTGAAGCCTACCGTTCTGCTGGGCTTCCGGTTCCATCAGGGCTGAAGGCCCATTCTACCAGAGCCGTGGGTGCGTCCTGGGCATTACGACACCAGGCTACGGCTCAACAGGTGTGCCAGGCAGCTACCTGGTCGAGTCTGCACACTTTCACCAAACATTATCAGGTGCATACCTATGCTTCGGCGGACGCCAGCCTAGGTAGAAGAGTCCTGCAGGCGGCAGTTGCCTCCCCGTAGGGGAGGGCTGTCTTTGCAGCTCTAACATGAGGTATTTCTTTACCCACCCAGGGACAGCTTTTGGACGTCCCAATCGTCTGGGTCTCCCAATGGAGCGCCGAAGAAGAAGGGAATTTTGTTACTTACCGTAAATTCCTTTTCTTCTAGCTCCTATTGGGAGACCCAGCACCCGCCCTGTTGTCCTTCGGGATTTTTGGTTGTTTTTCGGGTACACATGTTGTTCATGTTGAATGGTTTTCAGTTCTCCGATGTTACTTCGGAGTGAATTTGTTTAAACCAGTTATTGGCTTTCCTCCTTCTTGCTTTTGCACTAAAACTGGTGAGCCAGTGATCCCACTGGGGGTGTATAGCCAGAAGGGGAGGGGCCTTACACTTTTTAGTGTAATGCTTTGTGTGGCCTCCGGAGGCAGTACTATACACCCAATCGTCTGGGTCTCCCAATAGGAGCTAGAAGAAAAGGAATTTACGGTAAGTAACAAAATTCCCTTCTTGCCTAATAATTCTGCACTCTGTGTACCGACACATCTGCAGGTTTTTCTCACTATCTCACATGAAATCAGAAAAAACATTTCCCGTTTTAGGTTAATTAGGAACCAAAATTATTTATATTTGCCAAATGCGAGAATAATGAGCGAGAGAGAGAGAGAATGTTTTCAGGCATTTTTATTACTTTCTGCAAAGTCAAAAGTTTCCCTCCATGTCATTAATATTTGGTGGCATTGCCCTTATACTGTGTGACTTTGATAAAATGTTTTGGATCCTTCCACAAGCTTCTCACAATAGTTGGTGGAATTTCGGCACACTCCTCCTGACAGAACTGGTGTAACTGAAGCATGTTTTTAGGTCATCTTGCTCGCACCGGCCTTTTCAGCTTTGCCTAAAAATTTTCAATAGGATTGAGATCAGGGCTTTGTGATGGCCACTCTAAAACATTGACTTTGTTATCCTTAAGCCACTTTGTAACCAGTTTGGCAGTATATTTCGGGTCATTGTCCATTTGAAAGACGCATTTCTGCCCAAGCTTTAAGTTCCTGGCTGATGTCTTGAGATGTTGCTTCAGTATTGCCACATAATCTTCTTTCCTCACGATGCCACCTATTTTGTGACGTGCACCAGTCCCTCCTGCAGCAAAACAACCCCACAACATGATGCTGCCGCAACCGTATGTCACAGTTGGGATGGTGTTCTTTAGGCTTTAACGTTTCTCCTTTTTTCCTTCAAACGTAACGATGGTCATTATGACCAAACAGTTCAACTTTAGTTTTGTCAGACCACAGGACATGGCTCCAAAAATTAAGGTACTTGTTTGTGTATATTTGCCTACATTAATCTGGCTTTTTTTTTTTGAGTAATGGCTTCTTCTTGGCAGAGTGGCCATTCAGACGACCATATTGATACAGTACTCTCTTCACTGTGGATAATTACACAATCTTACCAGCCTCCACCAGCATCTTCACAAGGTCTTTTGCTTTTGTTCTTGGATTGATATGCACATGTCTGACCAAAGCATGTTCATCTCTGGTACACAGAACCCATCTCCTTTCTGAGTGGTATGATGGCTGGACATTCCCATTTTGTTTGTACTTGTGTATAATTGTTTGTACAGATGAACGAGGCATCTTCATGTATCTGGAAATTGCACCCAAGGATGAACCAGACTTGTTCAAGTCCACAATTCTCTTCCTGAGATCTTGGCTGATTTCTTTTGACTTTCCTATGATGCTACACAAAGAAGCCGTGTGTTTAAGGTGTGCATTAAAATGCATACTTAGGTGTGTGTCTAATTAACTCAGATGTTGCCAATAAACCTATTAGAAGCTTCCAAAGACATGACATCATCAAATGGGCTGTACTATATTGTGTAAAGAGATAGTACTCTTAAGGCTGCTTTACACGCAGCGACATCGCTAGCGATGTTGCTCGTGAAAGCACCGCCCCCGTCGTTTGTGCGTCACGGGCAAATCGCTGCCCGGGGCGCACAACATCGCTGGGACCCATCACACATACTTACCTTCCTAGGGCGGTTCGTGCAACGTCACATGGCAGGCGTCCAATAGAAGCGGAGGGGCGGAGAGCAGCCGCATAGAAGTTACGCCCACCTCGTTGCTGGAGGACGCAGGTACGGTATTGATCGCCGTTCCTGGGGTGTCACACGTAGCGATGTGTGCTGCCGCATGATTGACGAACAACCTGCCTCCAGAACAAGGAATGACATTTGGGAAATGGAAACGTGTCAACGATCAACGATTTGGTGACTATTTTGCATCGTTAGCGGTCACTCGTATGTGTCACACGCAACGGCGTCGCTAACGAGGCCAGATGTGCGTCACTAATTCCGTGAGCCCAACGACATCTCGTTAGCGATGTCTTTGTGTATAAAGCCCCCTTTAGTGTATGGAAACTTTTGACTTTGCAGAAACTAATAAAAATGCCTTAAACTATTCTCTCTCTCATTATTCTGCCATTTGGCAAATATAAATATTTTTTATTCCTGATTGACCTAAAATGGGAAAGGTTTATTCTGATTTCATGTCAGATAGTGAGAAAAACATGAATATGTGTCTTGTTAGAGAGTGTATGTAAACGTTTGGTTTCATCATTAGTGTAGGACGAAAATACCCCTGTAGGGCCAAAATTAACATCATCCTAAGTGATTGTCCATCTAGGCCTTTTTTGTTTTAAACCTTTTGTTCTCATTAAAGAGTCATTCCCAACATTTGAAATTTGTCACTTGTCCAAGATAAGGTGATAACTTGCTGATTGATGACAGTCTAAAGCTGGGTTCACACTAAGCGACAGCGACAACGACGCTTGTAAGTCGCTGTTATGATCGCTGATTAGCTGTCAAACACCGCAGAAGCAGCGATCATAACGTCACTGTGCTACATGTGCAGAGAGCAGGGACCACAGTCTGAGGGGTGCTTCACACACAGCGAGCTCGCTGCCGAGATCGCTGCTGAGTCACGCTTTTTGTGACGCAGCAGTGACCTCATTAGCGATCTCGCTGTGTGTGACACTGAGCAGCGATCTGGCCCCTGCTGCGAGATCGCTGCTCGTTACACACAGCCCTGGTTCTTTTTCTTCAAAGGCGCTCTCCCACTGTGACACACACATCGCTGTGTGTGACAGCGAGAGAGCGACAAATGAAGCGAGCAGGGAGCAGGAGCCGGCGTCTGACAGCTGAGGTAAGCTTGTAACCAAGATAAACATCGGGTAACCAAGGTGGTTACCCGATATTTACCTTAGTTACCAGCCTCTGCAGCTCTCACGCTGCCTGTGCTGCCAGCTCCGGCTCTCTGCACATGTAGCTGCTGTACACATCGGGTTAATTAACCCGATGTGTACAGCAGCTAGGAGAGCAAGGAGCCAGCGCTCAGTGTGCGCAGCTCCCTGCTCCCTGCACACACAGCTAAGCGGTGTGCGCTGGTAACTAATGTAAACATCGGGTAACCATACCCGATGTTTACCTTAGTTACCAGTGTCCGCAGCTTTCAGACGCCGGCTCCGTGCAAGCGCAGCGTCGCTTGCACGTCGCTTTTGGCTGGGGGCTGGTCACTGGTCGCTGGTGAGATCTGCCTGTTTGACAGCTCACCAGCGACCATGTAGCGATGCAGCAGCGATCCTGACCAGGTCAGATCGCTGGTCGGATCGCTGCTACATCGCTAAAGTGTGAAGGTACCCTTAAGGCCCAGTCAGACTAAACAACTTACCAGCGATCCCAACAACGATACAACCTGATAGGGATCGCTGGTAAGGGGTACTTCACACACAGCGAGATCGCTACTGAGATCGCTGCTGAGTCACGTTTTTTGTGACCTCATTAGCGATCTCGCTGTGTGTGACACTGAGCAGCGATCTGGCCCCTGCTGTGAGATCGCTGCTCGTTACACACAGCCCTGGTTTGTTTTTTTATTGTTGCTCTCCCGCTGATAAGCACACATCACTGTGTGTGACAGCGAGAGAGCAACAATCCTGAATGTGCAGGGAGCAGGAGCCGGCGTCTGACAGCCTGCGGTAAGCTGTAACTAAGGTAAACATCGGGTAACCATGGTGGTTACCCGATATTTACCTTCGTTACCAGCCTCCGCAGCTCCCGCGCTGCCAGTGCCGGCTCCTGCTCCCTGCACACGCTAAGCTAAGCGGTGTGCGCTGGTAACTAAGGTAAACATCGGGTAACCATACCCGATGTTTACCTTAGTTACCAGTGTCCGCAGCTTCCAGACGCCGGCTATGTGCGCACTAGAAAAGTGATTTTTCTCAAGAAAATTTCTTGAGAAACTTCTGGGAGTTGAAGATTTCCCCACCTGCGGAAAAATCCGCGGGAAAAACGCATGCGGATTTGCCGCGGATTTACCGCAGGTTGCTCCCTGCGGTTTTGCAATAAATAATATAGATAATCGATAGACAGATAATGGATAGAGTGAAAGATGGATAGATGAATAGATAGATAGGCCTGTTTCACACGTCAGTGATTCTGGTACGTTTGTGCTTTTTTTTAAACGTACCAGAATCCCTGACATACGCAGACCCATTATAATGAATGGGTCTGCTCACACGTCAGTGATTTTTCACTGCACGTGTCTCCGTGCGGCGTACCCGCGTGTGCGTGATTACCGCACGGAGACATGTCCATTTTTTTCTGGTATCACTGATGTCGTGGTCCGTGAAACACGTGCCAGAAAAAAACGTGCTTTTAAAATAAAAAACATTTTTACTCACCCGGCTTCAGCGGTGCTCTCTGCAGCCCGTGCAGCTTGCTGCTTCTGAGTCGGCTCATTACTGTCGCGCATATTCATGATGCACGACACAGCCGACCCGGAAGCAGCTGTTGCGGGGGTCAGCGCTGGCCGGATGCTGCACCGCGGGAGCGATCAGCACCATGGAGAGCGGGAGCGCGCACAGGTGAGTTAATCTCTAAGTGCAATCACGGGCCACGGAGAATGGAGCCCGGATTGCACTTAGACAACGCACGTGTGCCGTAATTCACGGCACACGGAGGGACATGTGCATGTTTTACACGCCAGTGAAAAACGTCAGTGTTTTTCACTGACGTGTGAAACGGACCATAGATAGATAGATAGATGAGAAAGACCTATATAATGTCCCACCCCCCTGCATTTTCTAAGCTGGCACCCTTTAGTGACTTTCATGTGGCACTAAGGCTATGTGCACACGTTGCGTACAGTCACTGCAGAAATTTCTGCAGCGATCTGAAGAGCACATGTGTGCTTTAAATCGCTGCAGAAATGTCCGTAGTGAAAAAAAAAAAAAGCCGATTCCATGCGCTCTGCCTGCAGCTCCTGCCACAGACAGAGCAGGAGCTGCCGGCAAAGCGCACGGAAGAAGTGACATGTCACTTCTTAGAACGCAGCACTTCGGCAGAAGCCGAAGCGCTGCGCTCTAAAACGCCACGTGCGCACGGCCCCTGCACAATCTCCATAGATTGTGCAGGGGACGCAGGACGCATGCAGTTACACTGCGCTACAAAGCGCAGCGTAACTGCATGTATTTACGCAACGTGCGCACATAGCCTAAAGGGTGCTTAGCCTTGTATTTAGCCATAAAATAAATAAATAAAAAAAAAACGACGTGAGGTCCCCCCATCTTTTGTAGCCAGCTAGGGTAAAGCAGACGGCTGCAGCCTGCAAACCACAGCTGGCAGCTTCACCTTAGCTGGTAATCCAAAATAGAGGGCACCCCATGCTGTTATTTTACATTAAATAAATAATTTAAAACAAAAAACGTGGGGTCCCCCCCAAATTGGATCACCAGCCAAGGTAAAGCGGACAGCTGTGGTCTGGTATTCTCAGACTAGGGAGGTCCACTGTTATTGGACACTCCCCAGCCTAAAAATAGCAGGCCGCAGCCGCCCCAGAAGTGGCGCATCCATTAGACGTGCCAATCCTGGCGCTTCGCCCCAGCTCATCCCGCGCCCTGGTGCGTTGGCAAACGAGGTAATATATGGGGTTGATGCCAGATGTGTAATGTCACCTGGCATCAAGCCCTGGGGTTGGTGAGGTCAGGCGTCTATCAGATACCCGACATCACCAACCCAGTCAGTAAGAAATAAAAAATAGACAACAAAAAAAGTTTTATTTGAAAAAACACTCCACAAAACATTCCCTCTTTAACCAATTTATTGAAAAGAACAATCAATTCCACGTCCGGCGTAATCCAATAAGGGGGGGGGGGCATGGCGATCCATACCATAGTCGCTGTCCCAGTCAATGAAGAACAGAATGTTCCCCATTGGCTGGGAGAGCAATGCAGTGACCTGAGCTAACATCAATAGGTCAGCCCAGGTCACTGCAGGGGATGACGAGCGCTGCCATCAGGGGCATAGATGAGATCATTACCTTCTGTGATCATCTCCTGTACTGCTGACGTCAGCGCGGTCACTGACTTCTATGCCCGCCGTGTTGTCAGAAGTATCGCGAGAGCCCGTGACGTCACCGCTAGTGACAGTCTCGGGCCGCTCGCGAGACGGGCATAGACAGCAGTGACAGCGCTGACGTCTGGAGGCAGGAGATCGTCACAGCAGGTAATGATCTCACCTCCTGACAGCAGCGATCGTCATCCCCGCGGCTCCCAGCACTGCAGGGTGTCAGTGTCTGCCTGCACTGCCGCGTGACAGGCTGCTGACACTGCGGGCAGACACTGACACCCTGCAGTGCAGTGTCAGTGTCTGCCTGTGTCAGTGTCTGCCTGCGCTGCCGCGTGACAAGCTGCCGATACTGCGGGCACACACTGACACTGCAGGGTGACAGGCTGCTGACACTGCGGGCAGACACTGACACCCTGCAGTGCAGGCAGCCGCGAGGCCGGAGCAGGACACAGACTGCACGGGCACCTGGAGGTCGCACGGAAGTGCTTCTGTGCGGCGTCCAGGGAGTGTGACGTCTGTGTTTACTCTGCTCCGCTTCCTCTTCCTGGCATAATAACATTGCTTCCTGCAAAACCGCAGGCAGCGATGAGCATTACCACAGGTAAATCGCGGCTATACCGGGGGTATACCGCACATCATTTGCTACCTGCGGTATACCCCCGGAATTTCGCGATTACAATACAGTGAATGGAGTGAAATTCCGGGGGTATACCGCAGGTACCTGCGGAAAATAATGGACATGCTCATTTTCTCAAGAAAGTTTCTCGAGAAAATTTTCTCAAGGAAATTTCTTGAGAAAAATCCGCACAGTGCGCACAACTATTTTATTTTCTCATAGGATTTGCTGGAAAATGTCTGCACAAAGATTGCAGACATTTCTCAAGAAATTTCCGCAGCAAATCCGCGGGTAAATCCACGGGCAAAACGGCCTAGTGCGCACATAGCCTTAAACTATTCTCTCTCTCATTATTCTGCCATTTGGCAAATATAAATATTTTTTATTCCTGATTGACCTAAAATGGGAAAGGTTTATTCTGATTTCATGTCAGATAGTGAGAAAAACATGAATATGTGTCTTGTTAGAGAGTGTATGTAAACGTTTGGTTTCATCATTAGTGTAGGACGAAAATACCCCTGTAGGGCCAAAATTAACATCATCCTAAGTGATTGTCCATCTAGGCCTTTTTTGTTTTAAACCTTTTGTTCTCATTAAAGAGTCATTCCCAACATTTGAAATTTGTCACTTGTCCAAGATAAGGTGATAACTTGCTGATTGATGACAGTCTAAAGCTGGGTTCACACTAAGCGACAGCGACAACGACGCTTGTAAGTCGCTGTTATGATCGCTGATTAGCTGTCAAACACAGCAGAAGCAGCGATCATAACGTCACTGTGCTACATGTGCAGAGAGCAGGGAGCCGCGCTTAGCGCTGGCTCCTTGCTCTCCTAGGTACAGTACACATCGGGTTAATTAACCCGATGTGTGCTGCAGCTACATGTCACAGTGCAGAGAGCAGGGAGCCGCGCGCACTGCTTAGCGCTGGCTCCTTGCTCTCCTTGCTACAGTATACATCGGGTTAATTAACCCGATGTGTGCTGCAGCTACATGTCACAGTGCAGGAGCCGGCACTGGCAGCAAGAGCGGAGGCTGGTAACGAAGGTAAATATCGGGTAACCAGGGAAAGGTCTTCCCTTGGTTACCCGATGTTTACGCTGGTTACAGCTTACCGCAGCTGCCAGTGCCGGCTCCTGCTCGCTTCATTTTGTCGCTCTCTCGCTGTCACACACAGCGATGTGTGTGTCACAGCGGGAGAGTGACGACCAAAAAATGAAGCTGGACATTCAGCAACGACCGGCGACCTCACAGCAGGGGCCAGGTCGTTGCTGGATGTCACACACAGCGACGGGACGTCGCTGCAACGTCACAGAAAATGGTGACGTAGCAGCGACGTCGTTGTCGCTGTGTGTGACACCAGCTTTAAGGCCCAGTCAGACTAAACAACTTACCAGCGATCCCAACAACGATACAACCTGATAGGGATCGCTGGTAAGGGGTACTTCACACACAGCGAGATCGCTACTGAGATCGCTGCTGAGTCACGTTTTTTGTGACCTCATTAGCGATCTCGCTGTGTGTGACACTGAGCAGCGATCTGGCCCCTGCTGTGAGATCGCTGCTCGTTACACACAGCCCTGGTTCATTTTTTTATTGTTGCTCTCCCGCTGATAAGCACACATCGCTGTGTGTGACAGCGAGAGAGCAACAATCCTGAATGTGCAGGGAGCAGGAGCCGGCGTCTGACAGCCTGCGGTAAGCTGTAACTAAGGTAAACATCGGGTAACCAAGGTGGTTACCCGATATTTACCTTCGTTACCAGCCTCCGCAGCTCTCGCGCTGCCAGTGCCGGCTCCTGCTCCCTGCACACGCTAAGCTAAGCGGTGTGCGCTGGTAACTAAGGTAAACATCGGGTAACCATACCCGATGTTTACCTTAGTTACCAGTGTCCGCAGCTTCCAGACGCCGGCTCCGTGCAAGCGCAGCGTCGCTTGCACGTCGCTGCTGGCTGGGGGCTGGTCACTGGTCGCTGGTGAGATCTGCCTGTTTGACAGCTCACCAGCGACCATGTAGCGATGCAGCAGCGATCCTGACCAGGTCAGATCGCTGGTCGGATCGCTGCTGCATCGCTAAAGTGTGAAGGTACCCTAAGTTGCTAGGAGGTCGCTGGTGAGATGTCACACTAAGCGACGCTCCAGCGATCCCACCAGCAACCTGACCTGGCAGGGATCGCTGGAGCGTCGCTACACGTGGAAGCATGCTGCGCTTGGTAACTAAGGTAAATATCGGGTAACCAACCCGATATTTACCTTGGTTACCAGCGCACACCGCTTAGCGCTGGCTCCCTGCACACCTAGCCACAGTACAAATCGGGTTAATTACCCGATGTGTACTCTTCTACGTGTGCAGGCAGCAGGGAGCCGGCTTATGCGGACGCTGGTAACCACGGTAAACATCGGGTAACCAAGAAGCCCTTCCCTTGGTTACCCGATATTTACCTTCCTTACCAGCGTCCGCCGCTCTCACACTGCCAGTGCCGGCTCCCTGTTCCCTGCACTCCTAGCCACAGTACACATCGGGTTAATTGCCCGATGTGTACTCCAGCTACGTGTGCAGGGAGCAGGGAGTCGGCACTAACAGCTGAGAGCGGCGGACCCTGGTAACGAAGGTAAATATCGGGTAACCAAGGGAAGGGCTTCTTGGTTACCCGATGTTTACCGTGGTTACCAGTGTCCCCAGAAGCCGGCTCCCTGCTCACTGCACATTTAGTTGTTGCTCTGTCGCTGTCACACACAGCGATCTGTGCTTCACAGCGGGAGAGCAACAACTAAAAAATGGTCCAGGACATTCAGCAACAACCAGCGACCTCACAGAAGGGGCCAGGTTGTTGCTGGATGTCACACACAGCGACATCGCTAGCAAGTTGTGCCTCAGCAGCTATGTTGCTAGTGATGTTGCTTAGTGTGACGGTACCTTTAGTGGCCAGATCTCAAGTACAGGTCTCTTAATTGTCCCATAGGAAACATTGTCTTTGGTACTGCTGGAGAAATGCTAAAGGATTCGTTTCAGAGCCATGTTCTCGAGGTCAGTGTCCGACCACCATGGAATTACAAGCTATTACCAATCCAGCATAGGTGATTATTTTCAATTTTGGGTGTGACCCTCTAACTACATAAAATATCTTTGTGGAAGTGGTAGCACTTTATAGTGCTAAATGTACCACACCCAATCCAAATTCATAGCTCCAGATCTCCCACATAGACATAGAGGTAAAGGGAGTCTGTCACCACCAAAATATCTACTAGACTATATAGTGAAATAAGGAACTTTGAGCCCATCAAAATTGAGGAGTGCACCAAACTCATGGCCACAAAATCCATGCACCAAAGCCCCCTCATTTGCCTGTGGATTAAAAGTTGTTGTTTTCACAAACGCTCTACCGGTAACAGGTATAGTTTTTGTTTGATTTTTATAGCAGGGCAGTCTCCTATATCACTGTATAGTTCGCTTTAAAGGCATTTTGGGGTAATAGACATTCTTTAAATGATATTCTGTCTACCTTCAGCCACCACTAGATGGAGCTCAGTGTATACCTTTAGCTACCACTAGAGGCAGCCCAGTGTATATTTTCAGCCACCATTAGAGGTAGCTCATTGCATACCTTCAGCCACCACTAGACAGCGGGAGCTCAGGGAAAACCTTCAGCTACCGCTAGAGGGAGCTCACCGTATACCTTCAGCCACCACTAGAGGGAGCTCAGTGTATATCTTTAACCACCTCTAGAGGGAGCTCAGTGTATACTGTACCTTTAGCCACCACTAGAGGGAGCCCAATGTATACCTTCAGCCACCATTAGAGGTAGCTCAGTGTATACCTAAAGCCACCACTAGACAGCGGGAGCTCAGGGAAAACCTTCGTCTACCGCTAGAGGGAGCTCAGTGTATACCTTTAGCCACCACTAGAGGGAGCTCAGTGTATACCTTCAGCCACCACTAGAGGGAGGTCAGTGTATACCTTCAGCCACCACTAGAGGGAGGTCAGTGTATACCTTCAGCCACCACTAGAGTGAGCTCAGTGTATATCTTCAGCCACCACTAGAGGAAGCTCAGTGTATGCCTTCAGCCACCACTAGAAGGAGCTCAGTGTATACCTTCATCCACCACTAGAGGGAGATCAGTGTATACATTCAGCCACCACTAGAGGAAGCTCAGTGTATATCTTCAGCCACCACTAGAGGAAGCTCAGTGTATGCCTTCAGCCACCACTAGAAGAAGCTCAGTGTATACCTTCATCCACCACTAGAGGGAGATCAGTGTATACATTCAGCCACCACTAGAGGAAGCTAAATTTATACCTTCACCCACCGCTAGAAGGAGCTCAGTGTATACTTTCAGCAACCACTAGAGGGAGGTCAGTGTATGCCATCAGCCACCACTAGAGGAAGCTCAGTGTATGCCTTCAGCCACCACTAGAAGAAGCTCAGTGTATACCTTCATCCACCACTAGAGGGAGATCAGTGTATACATTCAGCCACCACTAGAGGAAGCTAAATATATACCTTCACCCACCGCTAGAAGGAACTCGGTGTATACTTTCAGCAACCACTAGAGGGAGGTCAGTGTATATCTTCAGCCACCACTAGAGGAATCTCAGTGTATATCTTCAGCTACCACTACAGGGATTTTAATGTCTACCTTCAGCCACCGCTAGAGGGAGCTAGGTGCATACCTTCAGCCACCACTATAGGGATTTCAATGTATACCTTCAGCCACTGCTAGATGAATCTCAGTGTATACCTTCAGCCACCACTAGAGGGAGCTCAGTGTAAACAGTTTTATAATTTGCGTTCAGTGCATAAACAGGGAACTCATTAGCTCCCCCTATTGATGATTGCTAGTAGCTAAAATGTTATCATTGTAACACAATCTGTATGGAATTGGAGATCTGTATAAAGAAAGACAGGGCTTCAACTTCTATAAAGTTGCTTTAAGAAGTTTTATTGCCTAAAATATTTGACCTAAAAAAAAAAATTATGATAAATTTATGAAGTTAAAATAAAAGTAAAACGGATAATGGGAAGTGTTATCGATCGGCGAGCAGAAGTGACCATAAGGAGCCGTGCAACCAGCCCATTATCACAATAATCACTTCTGTTTCTTGACATTTTAGAAACAGATAAAAAGGAAAATGGGTTTATTTTTTATAAACCCTTAATGTAGATCCACTTACCGCTTTCTCGCAGTTTGTCCTTAGGTGAACGTGTTAATCTGATGTCTTCTGTTGCTTCTTATGTCTTTTGCGCTTCTATTCTGTGTCGTAGTATCCCGCGGGGAGCAGGCAGCCGCGGCGGCAATCCATACTCTGCACTTAATAACACTGATGCTGCGCGCACTGATAGACTCCAATATTTCTTCCATAAATGCTGTAATTAAAGAGCAGTTTTGAAAATGTGACATGAGTGTGGAGAAAATGTATAAAGCATTCTCTACTCTTGAGTCAAGTCTTTGTATATATTTTTATAGCAGTTGAAAATTATCAGTAACTTTAATCCCCCCCCAATGCATTACCTGTGCCTTGAGAAAGTCTTCATACCCCAAACTTTTACAAATTTATTTTTCCCACAATACACCCAAAAATATAAATGTATTTTATGCGATATACTAAACCAAAGTAGCAAGTATTTGTGAAGTATTATATTATACGTTTTGATAATTATTTTAAAAATATAAGTTTGTAATGAAAAGCTGGACGACAGAGAAGCGCAAATAGGGTCTTACTTGGGTGATGAATAAGGGTGAAAGCACTGAAACTCACCTTGGCGGGTTGTGACAGTCACCACCACTGTAGTGGCGTATAACACAGCCTCATGTGTATGTAGATTTGGAATGGTGCAGGAAGGGTTAATGTAGCGCTGCCATGAATAGAAGGAAACTCAAGGAAAAATTAATGGTGATTTCATTTAACAACGCATTTCAGAGATTTCATCCTCCTTCATCAGGTCAAAATCACATCCAACAATGCCTTTCCGAGAGTTCGTTCTCCTTCATTAGGTCAAAATCACATCCAACAATGCCTTTCCGAGAGTTCGTTCTCCTTCATTAGGTCAAAATCACATCCAACAATGCCTTTCCAAGAGTTCGTTCTCCTTCATTAGGTCAAAATCACATCCAACAATGCCTTTCCGAGAGTTCGTTCTCCTTCATTAGGTCAAAATCACATCCACCAATGCCTTTCCGAGAGTTCGTTCTCCTTCATTAGGTCAAAATCACATCCAACAATGCCTTTCCGAGAGTTCGTTCTCCTTCATAAGGTCAAAATCACATCCAACAATGCCTTTCCGAGAGTTCGTTCTCCTTCATTAGGTCGAAATCAAATCCAACAATGCCTTTCAGAGAGTTCGTTCTCCTTCATTAGGTCAAAATCACATCCAACAATGCGTTTCAGAGAGTTATTTCTCCTTCAATATCACATAAATCACATCGAACAACGCGTTTTGAAGAGTTCTCCATCACGTCAAAATCACAACCAACAACGCATTTCGGAGAGTTCTTTCTCCTTCATCAGGTCAGAAATCACATCCAACAACGTGTTTCAGAGAATTCTTTCTCCAGATCAAAATCACATCCAACAACGCGTTTCCGAGAGTTCATACTTCTTCATCAGGTCAAAATCACATCTAACAATGCGTTTTACGAGAGTTCGTTCTCCTTCAGCAGGTCAAAATCACATCCAAAAATGCATTTCAGAGAATTATTTCATCTTCATCAGGTCAAAATCACCTAAATCACATAGAACGTGTTTTGGAGAGTGCGTTCTCCTTCATCAGGTCAGAAATCACATCCAACATGTTTCAGAGAATTCTTTCTCCTTCGGATCAAAATCACATCTAACAAGCGTTTCCGAGAGTTCGCTCTCCTAAATCAGGTCAAAATCGCATCCAACAACGCTTTTACGAGAGTTCGTTCTCTTTCATCAAAAATCACATCCAACAATGCATTCAGAGAGTCCTTTATCCTTCATCAGGGCAACGTAACATCCAACAACACGTTTTGCAGAGTTTGTTGTCCTTCAGGTCAAAATCACAACCAACAACGTATTTCGGAGAGTTCGTTCACCTTCATCAGGTCAAAATGACATCCAACAATGTGTTTCAGAGAGGGATTTCTCCTTCAATAGGTCAAAATCACGTAAATCACATCGAACAACGCGTTTCGGAGACTTCGTTCTCCATCAGGTCAAAATCACAACAACGCATTTCGGAGAGTTCTTTCTCCTCCTTCAGGTCAGAAATCACATCCAACAACATGTTTCAGAGAATTCTTTCTCCAAATCAAAATCACATCCAATAATGCGTTTCCGAGAGTTCGTTCTACTTCATTAGGTCAAAATCACATCTAACAATTCGTTTCCAAGAGTTTGTTCTCCTTCATCAGGTCAAAATCACATCTAACAATGTGTTTCCGAGAATTCGTTCTCCTTCATCAGGTCAAAATCACATCCAGCAATGTGTTTCCGAGAGTTCGTTTTCCTTCACCAGGTCAAAATCACATCTAACAATGTGTTTCCGAGAATTCGTTCTCCTTCACAAGGTCAAATCACCTAAATCAAATAAAACAACGCGTTTTGGAGAGTTCGTTCTTCATCAGGTCTGAAATCACATCCAACAATACATTTCAGAGAGTTCTTTCTCCATCAGGGTAAAATCACATCCACAACGCGTTATGGAGAGTTTGTTCTGGTCAAAATCACAACCTACAACGTATTTCAGAGAGTTCGTTCATCTTTATCAGGTCAAAATCACTTCCAACAATGCATTTTGGAGAGTTGTTTTCTCCTTCATTAGGTCTAAACCACGTGCTTTTGACCTGATGAAAGAGCAAGATCTCTCCGAAACGCGTTGTTAAATACAGTCAGCAATAATTTTTCCCCGAGATTTCTTCTATTCATGATAGCTTGACATTAACTCTTCCTGCACCATTTCAAAAATATAAATTTAAAAATTCTGATGTACCTTTGTATTCTGCCCCCCCTCTGAATTAATACTTTGTAGGACTACCTTTTGCTTCCATTTCTGCTGCATGTCTTTTGGACTATCTTTACCAGCCTTACACATCTGGAGACTGAAATTTTTCCCCATTCTTCCTTGTTAAATAGCTAGTTGAGATCGGATGGAGACATCTGTGAACAGCAATTTTCCAGTTTTACCACAGATTCTCATTGGGATTTAGGTCTGGACATGAATATTCTCTGAGCTAAGCCATCTATTGTAGCTCTGGCAGTATATTTAGGGTTGTTGTCCTGTTGGAAGGTGAACCTATACTCCAATGTCAAGTTTTTTGCAGCCCCTAACAGGTTTTCCTCCAGGATTGCCCGGTGTTTTGTTCCATCCATCTTCCCATCCACTCTGACCAGCTTCCCTGTCCCAGCCAAAGAAAAGCCTCCTCACAGCATGATGCTGCCACCACCATGTGTGTCTGTGGGGATGGTGTTTTCAGGGTGATATTCAGTGTTTAGTTTTCTGGCACACTTAGCATTTTGCATTTAGCTCAAAAAGTTCTCCTTTGGTCTCATATTACCAGAGCAACTTCTTTCACATGCTCACTATGTCTGCTACATGGCTTTTTACAAACTTCAAACAGGACTTCTTATGACTTGCTTTCCAAAATGTGTTTCCTCCTGCAACTCCATAACCGCCAGATTTGTGAAGTATGTGACTTATCATCCTGTAGACTGATTCTTCTCCCTGAGCTGTGGATCTCTGCAGCTCATCCAGTGGCGATGGACCTCTTGGCTGCTTTTCTAATTAGTGCTCTCCTTGCTTCAAATGTCAGTTTAGTTGGGGGGCCATGTATTGGTAGGTTTGCAATTGTGCCATACTCTATTATTTTTGGATAATGGATTGAACAGTGCTCCGTGAGATTTTCAGAGTTTTCAGGCTATTTTTTTTTTTTATTTATTTATAACTAGAGATGAGCGAGTCTCTAAAAGCTCGAGTTCGGTTTGGTTTGTTGAACGGAGGCCGCGTTCGAGTTCGGTTCGACGAACCGTTCGACGAACCGCTCGAACCCCATTGAAAATAATGGGAGGCAAACACATAAAATCACCTAGAAAATACCTTCAAAGGTGTCCAAAAGGTGACAAACAACTCCCAAAACACCACAAACACATGGGAAAGTGACACGGACATATACTCATGTGAAAACAAAACAGCTGGACAAGGAAAAAGAGGAGGAGACAGATATGGGCATGTCATGCCCTTCTAAAATCATGAAAAACACAGCAAGAGGACTCCAAGCAGAGTCTCCCTTTTTTCCAAAAATTGGGCCACACAGACACCCCTTCAGTGGCATCACTTGTGCCCCATTTGTAAACTTGACAGGTAGATTTGCATCAAGCACATTCAAAAATAAGCCATCCTTAACTATCCCCAGGATGACACCGGGGTAGGTAGGTAGCAAAGTCTTTGCTGAACCATGACTTGTTCATCATGGCTCGTTTTTAAAAACACAGCAAGGGGACTCCAAGCAGAGTCTCCTTTTTTTCCAAAAACTGGGCCACACAGACACCCCTGCAGTGGTATTGTGTCACCCGGGGACCAGGGGTACTCAGATCCGGGCCACGAGGTCACTTCTGTGGGTATCACGGTGGCGTGACCCGGTCTGTGATCTCAGGCTCCTCCACAGTATAAAGGGAGTTGGTAAGGGAGATTTATATTGTCCGTGACGCCACCCACGGTTGTGGTGATTGGGACACCACCGCTGCTCTGGACGGGGATCCCGGGAGTGATGATATGGAGCAGCTAGATGTTAGTTCTCCCCTCCGTGGGTAGGGGGTTGGTTGTCCCGGGGCCCGGTGATGGGGTAAGCAGGGAGCAGGGCGCAATGCTGCAGTGCGGTGCCCAAGGGCATGGGTGTACTCACAAATAAGTCACACGGAGTCACTGGTAAACTAGGAATTGCCGGTGTCCGCAGCCTTCGGTACGGGGGTGTTAGTGTCCCACACACGGTGCAGCAGCCCTTGTTGTTCTTTCCCTGCAGCCAGGTGCCTTTCTCTCCACTCTCTTCCTCTTTCTCCTCAGCCGGGAACGGGGAGTCCACTCCCCTGTAGTGATCCGGGTCACCCAGGTACCGAGGGGCCACCGCCCTGCTCCGGCTACCTCTGGCCCCTTCCTCACTACAGCCTGTACCGGCCCTCTTGGAGCACGCTTTGCTTTCAGCCTGGGAGCTACAGCTCCAGGCTCCACTTCTGTCTCCTCTCCAAACACTCTGCTCCAACCCCTCCCCTCTGCTCTGCTTTTCTCCTACCCTGGGGGATGTGGTTTGTCTTGCTGCATCAGTGTGGGATCAGATTACCAAGGAGAATTAACTCTTTCTGTGACAACCTGGCTGTGCCAGGGCGTCACACACCCCCTTGGTAAAACATGGCCCGTCCTCGGGCCGTCTGGCCACCAACATTTATTAAACTGGGAAAAGAATAAAACATTTTAAACATTTTCACACATGCATTTTCAATTTTCCCACAGCGGGATGCACATTGCTTCAACGTTGCGACAACACTTAACATTTTTAATAATGGCAACGTAACGGGTCCTTTAGTCACCCACCCAAACAACCTAGCCTTGGTGCTGCCCCTAGGAAGTGGGCAGCACCCCTTGACCCCAGTCCAGAAACGGTTCCAGATTGGTCAACGGGACCAGTACTTCGCTGCCGTTGCGGCCGGGCGGACTGCCGGAGCCGTCGCCATCTCCGTCGCGGCCGGGCGGACTGCCGGGGCCGGTGGCAGGGCGGTGACAAAGGTGAGGCCTGGGGACCCCAGGTCTGGGTCCTCCCCCACAGGCGCTGCGGGCTCCGTTACCGGTAACAGGGGTAACGGGTCGGTGCATCGCTGCGGCGGCCTCTTCCAGGAACCAAATGCTGGCAGAGTCCTGGCGTCCCTGCCTTTACAGTCCTGGTCACATAAACTGCGGTTCCTTCCTCCTGCTCCCCCTTGGTACTCGGGAGCAGTCCTTCTAGCAACTTTTAAAGTTTCCCTTTCGCTTCCGGTCCTCCGGAGCTTCACTTCTGCCCGCGTTCTCAGGGGGCGGAGCCTCTTTTTCGCGCCCGCCGCTCGGAGAAGAAGGCGCCAAGCTGTTGTTTTTGGCGCCTAAAATGGCGGCTAAAATGGTGGACTTCGGGATTTTTCCTCAGCGGGATGCCGCTGACGGACGGGGCAAGGCGCACTTCCCCAGGTAACTGGATGGGTTCGATCCTGTTCGTGACGCCAAATGTGTCGCCCGGGGACCAGGGGGTACTCAGATCCGGGCCACGAGGTCACTTCTGTGGGTATCACGGTGGCGTGACCCGGTCTGTGATCCCAGGCTCCACAGTATAAAGGGATTTGGTAAGGGAGATTTATATTGTCCGTGACGCCACCCACGGTTGTGGTGATTGGGACACCACCGCTGCTCTGGACGGGGATCCCGGGAGTGATGATATGGAGCAGCTAGATGTTAGTTCTCCCCTCCGTGGGTAGGGGGTTGGTTGTCCCGGGGCCCGGTGATGGGGTAAGAAGGGCGCAGTGCTGCAGTGCGGTGCCCGAGGGCACGGGTGTACTCACAAATAAGTCACACGGAGTCACTGGTAAACTAGGAATTGCCGGTGTCCGCAGCCTTCGGTACGGGGGTGTTAGTGTCCCACACACGGTGCAGCAGCCCTTGTTGTTCTTTCCCTGCAGCCAGGTGCCTTTCTCTCCACTCTCTTCCTCTTTCTCCTCAGCCGGGAACGGGGAGTCCACTCCCCTGTAGTGATCCGGGTCATCCAGGTACCGAGGGGCCACCGCCCTGCTCCGGCTACCTCTGGCCCCTTCCTCACTACAGCCTGTCCCGGCCCTCTCGGAGCATGCTTTGCTTTCAGCCTGGGAGCTACAACTCCAGGCTCCACTTCTGTCTGTCTTTCCAAACACTCTGCTCTAGCCCCTCCCCTCTGCTCTGCTTTTCTCCTACCCTGGGGGATGTGGTTTGTCTTGCTGCATCTGTGTGGGATCAGATTACCAAGGAGGATTAACTCTTTCTGTGACAACCTGGCTGTGCCAGGGCGTCACAGTATCACTTGTGCCCCAGTTGCAAACTTGACAGGTAGATTTGCATCAAGCACATTCAAAAATACGTCAGCCTTTACTCTCCCCAGGATGACACCGGGGTAGTAAAGTCCTTGCGGATCCATGACTTGTTCATCTTGATGAACGTTAACGTCTGTCCACATTGTCACTGGACAGACGCGTGCGCTTATCTGTCAGCACACACTCAGCAGCACTGAAGACACGTTCAGAGACAACACTGGCTGCGGGACACGACAAAATCTCCAAGGCGTAAGTGGCGAGCTCAGGCCATTTTTCAAGATTGGAAGCCCAAAATGAGCAAGGCTCCATTTGCAAAGTCATGGCATCAATGTTCATTTGGAGATACTTCTTTATCATCCTCTCCAGCTGTTGACTATGTGTCAGACTTCTTGTCTCTTCTAGCCTTGCATTGGATGGTCTAAAAAAATTATGAAACGATTCCATAAAATTGCTGTTACCAGCACCAGATACGGTGTTGCTGGTAAGGTTTGACTGATGATAACGAGACAGTCCCATGCTTGGCAAGTTACAACTTGGAGATTCACTCTGTGCACCACTGGTGTTTGGTGGAAAAGCCGAGCTAAGATTGAGTAACAGCTTCTGCTGATACTCCTGTATACGTGCGTCCCTTTCTATGGCTGGAATTATTTCGCCAAATTTGGACTTGTACTGTGGATCTAACAGTTTGGCAACCCAGTAGGCATCATCACTTCTAATTCGGACAATCCGAGGCTCATGTTGTAGGTAGTGCAGCAAGAAGGCGCTCATGTGTCTTGTGCATCCATGTGGACCAAGTCCTCGCTGTGTTTGTGGCGGTGAGGTGATAACCGTGCTTTCTTCCTCTGACATCTCCCCCCAACCTCGTTCAACCGAAAGTTGACCAAGGTCTCCCTCATCTGGTGAGTCTTCCATGTCTATCGAGAGTTCGTCCTCCAGTTCTTCCTGGGCTCCTGCACCTTCCTCAACATTTCGGGTGCTACCATGCGCCCTTGTTAATCCCTCTCCCCCACCGTCCCATGCCTGCCGCCTTGGTGATGCTGAACGTCTGGACCTTGTAGATGTTGGTATCCCTTGCGCATATGAATCTTCCTGTACTTCCTCCCCTTCCTCTTGTCCCACCACTTGACTCCGAATACTGTTTAGCGTGTGCTCCAGCATGTAAATGACTGGAATTGTCATGCTGATAATGGCATTTTCAGCGCTAAACATATTCGTCGCCATGTCGAAACTGTGCAGAAGGGTGCATAGGTCCTTGATCTGAGACCACTCCAGCAGTGTGATCTGCCCCAGCTCTGCATCTCGTTGGCCCAGGCTATACATCATAACGTATTGCACCAGGGCTCGGCGGTGCTGTTACAGTCGCTGCAACATGTGGAGAATCGAATTCCAGCGTGTCGGCACATCTCATTTCAGGCGATGAACCGGCAGGCCGAAAGACTTCTGGAGCGATGCAAGTCGGTCAGCTGCGACGGTTGAACGGCGGAAGTGAGCAGAGAGTGACCGTGCCCTGTGCAGAAGCCCATCCAGGCCGGGATAGTTGGTTAAAAATTGCTGGACAACAAGGTTCAACACATGAGCCATACAAGGCACGTGTGTCACCTTGCCTCGGCGAAGGGCCGCACCCACGTTTGCAGCATTGTCGCACACGGCCTTCCCTGGCTGCAGGTTGAGTTTAACCAACCATTTACTAAACTCGCTCGCAAGAGCTCACCACAACTCCTCAGCTGTGTGACTCTTATTTCAAGTTAAAGATCGCCTGATGCCGGTGAGCTCTGCTGCCAGCATAGTAAGGAGGTGTGCGGGATTCCTTGTGCGTAGTTACAACGCTGGTGGCCTGACCAGGCAGGCTTGGGGTGGAGGTGGAGGATCCAGACGAGGTTGAGGAGGCAGAAGCAGTAGAGGAACTTCTACATACAGAGGATTGACACACAAGTTGTGGGGACGGCAAGACTTGTTGAGCAGACCCTTCTCCATCTCTCACCATAGTTTCCCAATGCCCAGTCAGCGACATGTAACGCCCCTGTCCATGCTTACTGGTCCAAGTATCGGTGGTGAAATGCACCCTGTCACACACTGAGTTTCTCAAGGAAGCTGTGATGTTCTGTGCGACATGCTGGTGTAGCGCAGGCACAGCTTTCTTGGAGAAGTAGTGGTTACTGGGCATCTGGTACTGGGGCACTGCGACTAACATAAGGTCTCGAAAATCCTCTGTGTCCACCAGGCGGAAAGGCAGCATTTCGGTAGCCAAGAGTTTACAGAGAGTGAAAGTCAACCTCTTAGCTTTGTCATGGCTCGGAGGAAATGGCCTTTTATTGGTCCACATCTGAGGGACCGAGATCTGGCTGGTGTTTGAAGACGGTGTGGAATAGGGTGTCCCTGGAAAACTGCAGGTCTGTAAGGAAAGTGCAGGTGGAGACATGATGTTGCCTTCATACAAAGTTGGTGCTCTTGACGTCTGAGAGAGCTCTACACCAGCAGTTGTTTCACCTTCCAAAACAACTGATTACCTGCCAAGCAAACTGCCTGTTGCAGTTAAAGAGGTGGAAGGTCTGCGTGGAAAAACCTGTGTGACAGCTGTCCCCACAGTCATAGAGGATGAAGAGCACTCGGATGCACTTGAAGGGGCAGACAGTGGTTGGCCCGCTCCGCTAGCCCACATTGTATCATGGTGAGCTTCCCACTGGGACTTATGCTTGTTATTCATGTGACGATTCATGGAAGAAGTTGTCAAACTGGTGAGGTTTTGGCCTCTACTTATAGATTGGAGATAAATCTTACAGATCACATGATTTGGGAGATCCTTTGCGATGCCAAAAAAGTACCAGGCTAGGCAAGGCTTAGAGCCCATGCGACCTGCAGAGAAAGTCCGACTTGTGCTCAGAGGCAGAGTTGTGGCTGAGGATGCAGTTGTTGACATGCTTCCAGTACTCCGACTTTGCCCTGGAAGGCGCAAGGTAACTTCGTCGTCAGTCGCATCCTCCTCCACCACCTCTGGTGACCTCCTCGAGTGCCTGACTGTGGGTTGACAGTAAGTGGGATCTAGAACTTCATCATCAAGCGTTGTCTTTGCACTCCCCTCGCCCTCAGACCTAACCTCTTCCTGCCCTGACTGAATAGTTAAGTTGTCATCCCAATCAGGTATCTGCGTCTCATTGTCATCAGTATGTTCCTCATTGTCTCCACCAACAGGTGTTACAGTTTGGGAATGAGGGTCTACATTATGCTCAGAAACTTGGTCTACAGGGCCAGAATCTGAGTCACAAAGCTTCTGGGCATCACTGCAGACCATTTCCTGGTCTGTACTCACTGTAGCTTGGGAGCAGACCTCTGATTCCCAGGGTATAGTGTGACTGAACAGCTCTGCAGACTCAGCCATCTCTGTTACACCATACTCTGCAGGGCGGGTGGAGACTTGAGAGCTGGGAGAAAGCAAGTGTGATTGGGGTGACAACTCAGAGGACTGTTGTTTTTTGGATGTTGAAGTTGAGGTGGAGGAGAGATCCATTCTAGCATGTGCTTTTTTTGTGCATCATCTACCTTTGTTACAGTTGTTCGGTTCCGTAAAAAAAGGTAGCACATCCAATTGTCCACGTAACGTAGTAGACATCTTACTTTTGCTGGAAGATGGTGTTTCTTCAGCAGATGTTAATGTAGCTTTTCCACCTACCCCACGGACACAAACTTTTTTTCCTTTTCCAACATGCCTGTTCCCCTTTCCACCAGCATCTGTCCTTTTGCCACTCATTTTGTTAGCAACAAGATTGGACACTTAAAATGTGTTAGCAAAAATGGAGAGGTGGTGTACAATGCAGAGGTGGTCTAGCTTTATTGACAGCTGAAGAACCAACACTGAGTATCCCAGTCAATTTTAGTATGCCCTTAACAGTGGCAGTGTCAGGTTTCCAGGTTTTCCAGTTCTCTTTTGATTGCCCTTGCCCTCGGTTAACATGGAGGTTACCGTTCTGTTGCCCTACTTCCTGTCCAGCTGCTTAAAAGGCCGCCTCTAAGTCCAGTCCAGTGCCTGAGTATACTGCCTGCTGTGTGCTCCTGCTGTGTTGCTGCTTATTCCTGATTGCCTCTGGATTCCCCTAAAAGACTACCTACCGATTGACTCTGGACTGTACCCGGCTCTTCAAGGCTGTGCCCGGATTCTGTTTACCATCTTCGGTCAGCACTCCGCCTGGTTCTCTATTGGTTCGTAACCATTCTGGACAAACATTTCCCGTACGGACACTCATTGACTTTACCGCTTGCTCCTTATCCCGGCTGCTGCGCACTTAGGCCTTCCGGGGTAGATTGCCAGACAGTCCCTGTATAGGGGTTCGCTCTGGTGGTCTCCCTGGGGGAGTCCGGTGCGTGGCCCCGGGAATTCCCTCCGCGTCGATTCCGGAAAGTATTGCATGTGTTATTGTGTTGCTGTGTTGTTCTGTATCTACCGTGGTTGCATACTATAAAACATCTTGTACCCGGAACTCGTCTCTGATTGTCATTGCCCTACGCTATCGAAATCCTCAGAACATAGAATAAGTATTACATTATACTCAGGCCATTAGAGGATTTCGCTGGGGCAATGACTGAGACACGAGTAGATCAGCTGTTCTCCATGATTAACTCCCTGCAGCAGGAGATGGAGGTGGTGCAGACTAAGCTTAGAGATGTGGAGGCGCAGCTGGGCCATGATCACCAGGTACTGGGTCCGGCTATACAGGATTTGCGAGTCAGAGTGGAGGCTCAGGAAGCCGTCCCCACTACGTCCGTATCAGCTGCCGGTATGCCTAGGTTACCCCCATTCCGTTTCAATGGTGATCGTAGTCAGTTCCGTGGATTTGTTAACCAATGTATACTGTTTTTCGATGTACATGCTGATTATTACCGTTCTGACCGGTCAAAGGTGTTATGTATCATCATGTTATTAACCTCACGAGCACTGGCTTGGGCTAATCCTATGATAGAGAACCGGGACATCCGTTTAAATCACCTAGATGACTTCCTGAACGCAATGGCACAAATGTTTGATGATCCGAATCGCCGTGCTACCGCTGAATCGGCTCTCCTTTCCTTACGTCAGGGAAAGCGTTCTGTCGTTGAATACGCCACTGAGTTCCAGAGGTTAGTGGTAGACACCGACTGGGGAAACAATGCATTATTGTCCGTTTTCAGAAAAGGTTTGTCCGGTACCATCAAGGACGAGTTAGCCCGTTCTGAATCCCCAGGGGATTTTGACCTGTTTCTCCAGCACTGTGTGCGCATAGATACCCGTTTGACGGAGCGTAGACAGGAAAAATGGGCAGCTATAAACCGTGTAAATAATAATACGTTTCCTTCCAGAGAACCCGCTCTCAGGACGCCACGGGAGGCCGAGGACGTTCCTATGCAAGTGGACTCTCTGCAAAGACGAGAGACCAACGAACGTCGTGAACACCGGCTCCGTGAGCGTTTGTGTTTCTACTGCGGTCAATCGGACCATTTCTTAATCGACTGCCCGAAACGTCCGAATCGCCCAAATAAGGTATTGGCAGCCATGGCAGAGTGTGACAACACGGACGCAGAGTCTGATATCTCTGAGGCAAGTGGACACTTGGATGCGGTATTTCCCTTGACTGTAATGTCTACCTCACCGAAGGACTCAGAAGGGAAATATACCCATTGTTCACTCCCCATTCAGATCCGGTGGGAGGGACAGCTAATTCCTACCTCTGCAATGATAGACTCTGGGGCAGGGGGAAATTTCATGGACTTTTCTTTTGCCAGAAAACACGGTATCCGAACTCAGCAAAGATCCTCACCGGTTACCATGGAGACGGTAGACGGATCTCCGTTAACCTCTGGACCAGTGGATCGGGAAACAGTACCGCTAGAATGCGTGATGAAACCAGGTCAGCAGGAGACCCTTATTTTCATGATGATCTCTTCTCCACATTTTCCGATTATTTTAGGTATTCCGTGGCTACGGTCTACAAATCCGGTCATCGATTGGGAAACTAAGGAAATATCCTTCCCACCGCAGAGTGGTTCGGCCATTTGTCCAACTGTTCCGGTTCCGGTAACACCACATGCAGAAGGCACGGTACAGGTACCTGTTTTACCCCCGGTTTATCGTGACTTCGCTGACATATGCGACAAAAGAAAGGCCGATCGGCTTCCTCCGCATAGACCGTATGATTGCCCCATAGACTTACTCCCAGGGGCAGAGATCCCGTTTGGTCATGTTTACCCGTTGGCGGCACCTGAGCTAGAAGCCCTAAAGGAGTATATTGATGAAAGCCTGGCCAAGGGATTTATTCGCCCGTCTACCTCACCCGCAGGGGCACCCATCTTTTTCGTGAAAAAGAAAGAGGGGACTCTGAGACCCTGTATTGACTACCGGGAACTGAATAAAATAACCATCCGGAACCGGTATCCGTTACCGTTGATTCCGGAGCTATTGGAGAGGGTCCAACAGGCAAAAATATTCACCAAATTGGACCTCCGTGGGGCATATAATCTGCTTCGTATACGTCCCGGAGACGAGTGGAAGACCGCGTTCCGATGTCGGTACGGACATTTTGAGTATTTAGTGATGCCTTTTGGACTTTGTAACGCTCCTGCGGCATTTCAACATCTAGTTAATGATATTTTTAGGGATATCATGGACCAATTCATGGTGATCTATCTGGATGATATTCTAATCTTTTCTGATTCTCTCCAGGAACACCAGGAGCACGTCAAGACCGTACTTACCCGGCTGAGGGAAAACCACCTGTACATTAAACTGGAGAAATGCGAGTTCCACTGCTCACAAATACAATTCTTAGGTTATGTCATCTCTCCTCAGGGGCTGAACATGGAGTCTAGCAAGATACAAGCAATTCTAGACTGGCCGGAACCGGGAAACATCAAAGAGGTACAGCGCTTTGTCGGTTTTGCCAACTTTTACCGACGCTTTATCCGTAACTTTTCAGAGATTGTTCGTCCCATCACTCTGTTGACTAAGAAAGGACAGAAGTTTGTATGGTCCGCCCAGGCCCAGGAAGCGTTCCATCGTCTCAAGGGATGTTTTACCTCAGCACCCATACTAGTACATCCGAATCCTGCACTTCCCTTCATCGTGGAGGTCGACGCTTCTGACTACGCATTAGGGGCCATTCTTTCTCAAAGGACCGGGGACAAGAGTCTCCTGCATCCGTGTGCCTTCTTTTCCCGCCGGTTGTCCCCTGCAGAAAGGAACTACGACATTGCGGATAAGGAATTATTGGCGATTATTTCCGCTTTCAAGGAATGGAGACACCACTTACAGGGAGCCGCGCAGCAAGTGATAGTACTCACAGATCATCGTAATCTGGAATTTCTTAAGTCTGCCAGGTGCCTGTCTCCACGGCAAGCCCGTTGGAGCCTATTTCTTAACCAATTCAATTTTGTCGTTACATACCGTCCAGGTTCACGTAATGGGAAAGCCGATGCCTTGTCCCGAATCCATGCCGTGGACTCCGTGCCTGGAACCCCGTCTCATACCGTGTTATCGGATGCCAATTTCGTTGGAGTGATCCAGGATCAGGACTTATGGAAGGACATCAAGCTGGCCTATGATGGTGATGTATTTCTTGCTGCCCCCCCGAATGATGTAACTCTTGTTCTTCGGAATGGTGTGTGGTTGAGAGAACGACGCATTTATGTCCCGGAGGCCGTAAGACTTCGGGTTCTCAAGTTGGTCCATGACTCCGTGTTGGCTGGTCATAGGGGGGTACAGAAGACGCAGGAATTTCTAAGCCGTTTTTTCTGGTGGCCTACCTGTTTGAAGGATGTGAAGGACTATGTCCACTCCTGCGTGGTTTGTGCCCGGTGCAAGGTCCCTCGTGTGGCTCCTACGGGACTCCTCCAACCGTTACCCGTGCCATCTCGCCCTTGGGGGTCTATCTCCATGGATTTTATTGTAGAGTTGCCAGTCTCTGGCGGGCACAATACCATCTTAGTGGTGGTGGATCGATTAACTAAAGCTGCTCACTTCATTCCGTGTACCGGTCTTCCCTCAGCCGCAGAGACAGTGGATTTAGTGATCCAGAACGTATTCCGTTTGCATGGGGTACCAGATGAGATCATCTCTGACCGGGGCGTGCAGTTTACGTCTAGGTTCTGGAAAGGCTTTTGTACGGCACTCCAGATTGATGTCTGTTTGTCTTCTGCATACCATCCTCAGACTAATGGGCAAACCGAACGGACGAATCAAACCCTGGAACAATACCTTCGATGTTACGTCAGCCATCTCCAAGACGATTGGTTGAAGATGCTTCCGTTGGCGGAGTTCTCCTATAACAACACTCAGAGCAGCTCCACTAAGGTAACTCCCTTTTTTGCCAACTTGGGTTACCATCCGAATGTGTTGCCTAGGTCCCCGGTTGCGGTTTCAGTACCGGCGGTGGAGGACAGAGTTTCAGAGCTTCGACAAAATCTGGAGGTTCTGAAGGACACGGTGGCTACGGCCCAGGAGCGTTACAAGAGGTCAGCGGACGCTCACCGGAAGCCGGCACCCATGTATAAGGTAGGGGACTCTGTATGGTTATCCACCAAAAACCTTAGATTGGGTGTTCCTTCGCAGAAGCTGGGACAGAAATTCATCGGTCCATTTAAGATCACCGGGATCGTGAGCCCTGTGGCCTGTCGGCTACGGTTACCGCACCATCTAAAGGTACACCCGGTTTTTCATGTGTCTCTCCTCAAACCCGTTTCCCCTAATATGTTTCATGGTCGTGTCGTGCCTCCTCCTCCGCCTGTGATGGTCGACGGCGAGGAGCAGTTCGTCGTCGAGGACATTATTGACTCCCGGCTCCATCGTCGTCGGCTTCAGTATCTGGTACGTTGGCAGGGGTACGCCCCCGAGGACGATTCCTGGGAACCGGTGGGTAACATTCGGGCACCCCGGAAGATCGCTCAGTTTCATCGACGGTACCCGGACAAACCTGGCCCTGATCCGTCCTGAGGCCGTCTCTGGGGGGGGGAGTAATGTCAGGTTTCCAGGTTTTCCAGTTCTCTTTTGATTGCCCTTGCCCTCGGTTAACATGGAGGTTACCATTCTGTTGCCCTACTTCCTGTCCAGCTGCTTAAAAGGCCGCCTCTAAGTCCAGTCCAGTGCCTGAGTATACTGCCTGCTGTGTGCTCCTGCTGTGTTGCTGCTTATTCCTGATTGCCTCTGGATTCCCCTAAAAGACTACCTACCGATTGACTCTGGACTGTACCCGGCTCTTCAAGGCTGTGCCCGGATTCTGTTTACCATCTTCGGTCAGCACTCCGCCTGGTTCTCTATTGGTTCGTAACCATTCTGGACAAACATTTCCCGTACGGACACTCATTGACTTTACCGCTTGCTCCTTATCCCGGCTGCTGCGCACTTAGGCCTTCCGGGGTAGATTGCCAGACAGTCCCTGTATAGGGGTTCGCTCTGGTGGTCTCCCTGGGGGAGTCCGGTGCGTGGCCCCGGGAATTCCCTCCGCGTCGATTCCGGAAAGTATTGCATGTGTTATTGTGTTGCTGTGTTGTTCTGTATCTACCGTGGTTGCATACTATAAAACATCTTGTACCCGGAACTCGTCTCTGATTGTCATTGCCCTACGCTATCGAAATCCTCAGAACATAGAATAAGTATTACAGGCAGCACAGTTTGCAATTAGAATTGCGTAGCAAACATGGACAGGTGTGTACCATGCACAGGTGCTGTACCGTGATTGGCAGCAAAGGAACACTAAGGTAGTATCCCAGTCAATTTTAGTATGCCCCTAACAGTGGCAGCACAGTTTGCAATTAGAATTGCGTAGCAAAAATGGACAGGTGTGTACCATGCAGAGGTGGCCTAGCTTTATTGACCGCTGAATAACCAACACTGAGTATCCCAGTCAATTTTAGTATGCCCCTAACAGTGGCCGCACAGTTTGCAATTAGAATAGCGTGGCAAAACTGGGCAGGTGGGTAGAATGCACGGGTGCTGTGGGTCAGTGGACAGCAAAGGAACACTAAGTTAGTATTCCAGACACTTTTAGGATGGCACAAAAAGTGTCAGCTCTTTGGGCAAATAAAATAGTGTGGCAAAACTGGGCAGGTGGGTAGAATGCTGGGGGCTGCTGTGGGTCAGTGGACAGCAAAGGAACACTAAGTTAGTATTCCAGACACTTTTAGGATGACACAAAAAGTGTGAGCTCTTTGGGCAAATAAAATAGCGTGGCAAAATTGGGCAGGTGGGTAGAATGCACGGGTGCTGTAGGTAGCAGGACAGCAAAGGAACACTAAGGTAGTATCCCAGACACTTTTAGGATAGCACAAAAAGTGTCAGCTCTTTGGGGAAATAAAATAGCGTGGCAAACATGGGCAGGTGGGTAGAATGCTGGGGGGTTCTGTGGGTCAGTGGACAGCAAAGGAACACTAAGTTAGTATTCCAGACACTTTTAGGATGGCACAAAAAGTGTCAGCTCTTTGGGCAAATAAAATAGCGTGGCAAAACTGGGCAGGTGGGTAGAATGCACGGGTGCTGTGGGTCATTGGACAGCAAATGAAGCCTCACTTTCTATCCCTACTAATGACAAAATGCAGCAAGGAATTTCCTGAGCTGAGGTACACAGACGCTGTTATCTAAAGCCCTACACAGTGTCTGCACAGATCTGCCTAGCAGCTATGGCTATGAATGCCTGTAAATCAGCCCTGAAAAGGGCTGAAATAACCAGCAGTTCCTAATCCCTAAAGCACTGTGTAGATTGCACTGTATCTCTATAGCGTACACAGCAGCAGCAGCGGGAGCGGTGACTGTCACCCACATGCAGAAGACAGATAATGGCGGCGACGGGGAAAATGGCCGAATCTTGTAGAGCAAAGACATGTGACATGCACAGCTTATGACACATGCCCTTGCTTGTCTGGCAAAAATCCACTTAGCTGTGTGTGTCTGTAATTGGCTGACATCCTGGCCCGCCCCACTGCACGCGCGGTTAGGGGAAAAAAAAAATGCCGATCGGCATTATCTCAGCACTCAGCAGCAGCACAGATCTAAACCCTGTGTCCCCCCCCCCCGCACACTATACGCTGAAATTTGGTAATAGCGTGATTCACAGTGACTCACACTATTACAGTGAAAAGCCAGCTAGTAACTAGCTAGGCTTTTTGTTGATCGAACCGTTCTCGAACATTACTCGAACTGTAGCGTTTTTAGCAAAATGCTCGAGTTCGAGCTCGGACACCCCCGAAAATCACTCGAACATGAAAATTGCGAACCTCAAGCCTCGAACATCACTCAACTCTATTTATAACCCAAACCTGCTTTATTCTTCTCCAGTTTTATCCCTGACCTATCTGGTGTGTTCCTTGATTTCCATAATCTCTAATATACTCAAACAAACATTTAGCTTCTTCCGTAAATAGTTCATGCATAATTTGGAGGTCTGCTTTGGGTCATTGTCCTGTTGTAGGATGAAATTGGCTCCAATCAAGCGCTGTCCACAGGGTATGTCATGGCGTTGCAAAATGGAGTGATAGCCTTCCTTATTCAAAATCCCTTTTACCTTGTACAAATCTCCCACTTTAACAGCACCAAAGCAATCTCAGACCATGACATTACCTCCACCATGCTTGACAGATGGCGTCAGGCACTCTTCCAGCATCTTTTTAGTTGTTCTGTGTCACAGTTCTTCTGTGTGATCCAAACACCTCAAACTTCGATTCGTCTGTACATAACACTTTTTTCCAATCTTCCTCTGTCCAATGTCTGTGTTCTTTTGCCCATATTAATCTTTTCCTTTTATTAGCCAGTCTCAGATATGGCTTTTTCTTTGCCACTCTGCCCTGAAGGCCAGCATCCCGGAGTCGTCTCTTTACTGTAGACGTTGACACTGGCGTTTTGCGGGTACTATTTAATGAAGCTGCCAGTTGAGGACCTGTGAGGCGTAGATTTCACAAATTAGAGACTCTAATGTACTTGATTGTTGCTCAGTTGTGCAGCGCGGCCTCCCACTTCTCTTTCTACTCTGGTTAGAGCCTGTTTGTGCTCTCCTCTGAAGGGAGTAGTACACACCGTTGTAATAAATCTTCAGTTTCTTGGCAATCTCTTGCATGGAATATCATTCATTTCTAAGAAAAAGAATAGACTGTCGAATTTCACATGAAAGTTCTCTTTTTCTGGCCACTTTAAGAGTTTAATGGAACCAAAAAATGGTCCAGATTCTCAACTAGCTCAAAGGAAGGTCAATTTTATAGCTTCTCTAATCAGCAAAACTGTTTTCAACTGTGCTAACATATTTGCACAAGAGTTTTCAAGGGATTTCTAAACATCCATTAGCCTTCTAACACAGTTAGCAAACACAATGTACCATTATAACACTGGAGTGTTGGTTGTTGGAAATGTGCCTCTGTACACCTATGTAGATATTGCATTAAAAAACAGACGTTTGCAGCTAGAATAGTCATTTACCACATTAACAATGTATAGAGAGTATTTCTGTTTAATTTAATGTTAGCTTCATTGAAAAAAATGTGCTTTTCTTTAAAAAATAAGGAAATATCTAAATGACCCTAAACTTTTGAGCTGTAGTGTATATATATTTTTACCAGGGTGCATTGCCTGACCTATAAGTCTCTAAAAATGATAAATACCGCTTCTACTCTGCATTTACAATTGTTTTGGACTATCCAATAGAGGATGCCATTAATTATTATTGTCCTTCAGTCTAAGCCACATAGACTATGGAAGAAAGCGGAAAAATGCTGAAGATATTGCAACTGGTAAATGGCAGGATCTTATAATTAGCTACAGGCAGTAGCACAGTACCATTATGAATAATGAATGCTGCGGTCATCTACCTGAACATCCTTGATGAAGGATATGTCATCTAGTGATTGTCAGACGTCTGTGCTCTTCAATAAAGATGTCAATAGCTCCAATTCTGGTAATTTTAGCCCTAGTCCTATATATGTAGGAGCTTATTCCTATGCATGTAGTTTCCTGCACAAATTGATGAACGTCTCCAATTATGGAGATGAGTTTCTCATATGATCAATGGAATAAAGAATATTGCTATAACATTCCACATTCTATAATCTTTATTGGAAAAATGTGAACAGAGCATACAGCAACAGAGCTTGCACATGATGCTCTATACTGGCTATGTCCGATAAGATGACCTAGAGGGCCTCAGAGTACCAGATCCCTCAAAATAAAATTTGGGTTCTGCTTTAGTTGTCTTTCTATCTGCAAAAATTTGGGTGGTAGGACCCTCATCCAGGGAATGTCTATAGGGGGTGTTGGGGATACTTTGAGTGACATTTAATGCTCAGACATTCTAGGAGATTGAAGTGGGGACATACATCAGTTATTGGATGTATCATCCTGGCTAGTAGAGGGGGTGCTCCAGAGGAGGGCAGGCTACAAAGTGAAAGGACATGGCCTCACTACTAGGGCCAGTCAAGGTACCCCTAGGTAACCAGAGCCTATGACTCACCACAGCAGTCAGAGAGTTGTCCAGCTCGAGAAGCCACTGAGGGTCCAAAAATGGACAAAGATGTGTGGTGTTAGGAGGAAAGAGGCACAGACCCTAGAATATTAAGAGTGAGGTCCAACATAGCTGGGGGGACAGCATAAAGAGTAGTACCCCACAGAAAGAGCAAGAAAGGCCATGTCTGTCTTAACATTGTGAAGAATAAAAGTAGACATATCTGGTTGCGTAAGTGAACTCTGATGTTGCGTGTCTTACTACTCACCTATATCGATGACTGGCAGCAGGCGTAATAAACACCGCTCTGAAGCAGCAAGGAAGGGCAGTGTACCCCACCCAAAGTCCACGCCACACACAGAGTCTCCTTGGCGAAGGCCAGTGGCACCCACACAGCCTAGAGCTGACACCCTCCTTCATACTGTGCACCTGCGGAGGCTGCGGGACCTAGTAAAAGCTGATCTGGAGGATGCTGGACCTCAGACCCAGATAAACCTTATATTGGTGATGGGGCACATTACTACAGGGGACAAGATTGGGCACATTACTACAGGAGACAATATGGGCACACTATACAGGGCACAAGGATGGGCATATTACTACAGGGGACAAGATAGACACATTACTACAGATGACGATAGATGGGCACAATACTACAAGGAACAAGATCGGCACATTACTACAGGAGACAAGGATGGGCACATTACTACAGGGGACAAGATAGATGGGCACATTACTACAGGGGACAAGATAGATGGGCACGATATTACAAGGGACAAGATGGGCACATTACTACAGGGGACAAGATAGATGGGCATGATATTACAAGGGACAAGATTAATACAGAGGGCAAGATGGACACATTACTACAGGGGACAAGATGGACACATTACTACAGGGGACAATAAGGGCACATTACTACAGAGAACAAGATGGACACATTACTACAGGGGACAAGGATATTGGTGACTAAAGGGGGCTTTACAGGCTACGATATCGGTAGCGAGCATACCCACCCCCCGTCGTTTATGCGTCACGGGCAAATCGCTGCTCGTTGCGCACAAAATCGCTAACACCCGTCACACACACTTACCTTCCTAGCAACGTCGCTGTGGGCGGCGAACAGCCTCTTGTTAAGGGGGAGGTTTGTTCGCCGTCACAGTGACGTCACAAGCAGTCGACCAATAGAAGCGGAGGGGCAGAGACCAGCCGCAGTTATGACATGCCCACCTCGTTGCCGGAGGACGCAGGTAAGCTGTTGTTCGTCTTTCCCGGGGTGTCACACGTATTTTGAAAATGAACGACGTGTCAACGATTAACGATTAGGTGAGTATTTTTGATCGTTGACAACCGCTCGTAGCTGTTACATGCAACAACGTCGCTAACGACGCCGGATGTGCGTCACGAATTCCGTCACGTGTAACGGGGCCTTTACTCTAGGGAAATTTCAGCAATATCTCAATAGTGGACAACCCCTTTAACCTTTAATGTCTAGAAAGATATAAGAACACCTTCTTATTGCTATAGGACACCACCGCTGCCTACAGGTGGGAGTCTGTTCTTCAGTAAATCTGCCCAGTCCACCTGCGATACCAAGTGTAATAACGACACTATGGCTCATCAGCCATCTTTTCAAGGAAAAGATACAAAATCATAAAGTTTTGTGAGAGTTAAATTTCCTTTAAAGAAGAATGGTTTTCTCCAAGCAGGAGTGAGACAATATTGCATCTTGCCAGTTTTCACATGTATTCGATTTCCACGTTTAGATCCATTTTAGGCAGTGCTAGACGTCAGCGGCAGACGGGAGGAAGCTCACTGTGCGAAGACCCCTGGACGTGATAATCCGAGAGTAACGCATAACGCCTGTCTACATGCATTCATATGTAGTAACAGGGCCATAAATGGGGCCCGTATTTACTCACATAACGAGAAGCACATTACTCCGAAAATATAAGTGGATATTAGAACTTCTGATAAGACCTTTGGAACAATAGCTGCACGATTTACTCAACGTCCTTGGTTTCTCTGATAATACCGCAGATACAGTCATGAAAAGCCGCACTCAGGTGACCTGAATACAAAGGAAATGTAAAAAAATCCAATAAAAAATATATCTAAAAGAAATACAACCACTAAAACCATAGTGATCAAGGTTTGGCTTATCTCCCAAAGGGGGCAACGTTTAATGTAAAATTCCGGCACACAGTCACGCGGCTTTTTTTTTTTTGCATTCCCCAGCCTAAATAATATCGCATATAACAAAGAATCAATTTTGGATAACACATTTCCAGTATTTCAAGGATCATTTTATGCCAAGAGTTCAACATACTTATGATCGGCAATCGTCCTTCAGTTACAGACTGCAATTCCGCGTTCTGAATCATTTGTTTTTCAAAACGGTTGAACAGAAAAATGTGCGATACAGAACGATACATACTAATAATAGCATAATTATTAATTAAAGAGAGTCTGACACCTAATCTGAAAGCAGCATAATGTAGGGGCAGAGATCCTGAATTCAGTGATATGTCACTTGCTATACTTTTAATAAAATCATTGCTGCTGCCAGGTACGCACGCCCCCACCACTGATTGGCAGTTTTCTGCCTATACACAGTGTACTCACAAAATACCAATCAGTGCTGTGGGCGGGTTTATACAGAGCTCAGTATTCAGACAACGGCCTGTGATGACTGAAAAGTCTGCAGTCACATGGAGTAACTACAGACTTTCATTAAAAATTTAGACAACCCCTTTAATGACGAAAAAGGGCCTATAATAATAACAATAATCTTTCTTTTTATATAGCGCTAACATATTCTGCAGCACTTTACATAAATCAGAAACACTGTCCCCATTGGTGCTCACAATCTAAATTCCCCATCAGTATGACTTTGGAGTGTGGGAGGAAACCAGAGGAAACCCACGCAAACACGGGGAGAACATACAAACTCCTTGCAGATGTTGTCTTTGGCGGGATTTGAACCTAAAGGAGGCTTTATGTGACGCCCTGGGCAAGCCAGGGGTCACAGGTCACAACATCACATGCACCCCACATTCCCGGCAGGTACACCTAGGCTAACCTAAAATCCTTGTTGCCTTCCTCCAGGGGCTGATGTCCACACCAGGGGGTGGGCCAGGCGGTTGGCTCCGCCCACCGAGGAGTTCACAGCCCTGGAGGCGGGAAAACCAGGCAGATCTGGGAGAGTTGAAGTTGAAGTCAGACTAGAGTCTGAGAAGCAGAACAGCTAGGGAAGTGAAGGAGTAAACAGTGAAGTGGTAGAGGAGGACAGTGACAGAAAAGTGTCAGTAAAGAAAGCCTGAAGTTGGTCCGGGTGTGTGCCCCGGACTGAGACAGCAAGGTCAGCAGACAGCGGTGATGGTCTGCAGGGGGACTGATTGGAGGTTGCTGGAAGGACCGCGGACGGGTGGTGACCCGGCGGTACCGGAGCAGTATACGAAGAACAGTCAGCACCAGGGCAGGGGCCTTTCGGATCCCGGCAAGGCTAGGAGTCGCCATAATTTGCCAAATCCGTCAGTGAACGGGACCTCTGTCTCCTAACAACCAAGTCCCGATTGAAGGCAACAGTCCGACCGTGAAGGGGAGACACCGCCACCGCCAAGGCACCAGTTTCCCAGGGCCAGCGCCTGCGGGCAAGAGAGGGGCTCCTCCGGCTCATGTCCAGGCCGGGGAGCGGGTAACCGGTGGGAACCCATCGCTACCAAAAAGACTTTACATAGGTGCAGGGAAGAGACTGTCACCGCTAACTGCAGGGAACATCAGCACCGTAACTGTCCGAGGGACCCGTCCAACCAGCCGTTTGTTTACCGAGAACTGTGTCGTGTTTACTGGCTGAGTGAGTACCTCCGTGCCGTGTGGCACAGCGCTGTCCCTGCGCCCCTGCACCTCAACAGGCCCCATACCCGCCTATCCACCATACCAACCCCATCACTGGGTCCCGGGACCACCAAACCCCCTACCCACGGAGGGGCAAATCAACAACTGGCTGCTCCATACCATCACTCCCGGGCTCCCCAGAAAGAGCAGCGGTGGTGTCCACTTAATCACCACAACCGTGGGTGGCGTCACGGACAATAAACTATCACAAATCCCAATCCCCTTTCACTCACGGGCGAGGAGCGCCGCTCGAGTCCCCGGGATCCGGCCCATCGCTCGAGCCACCGAGCAGTGGCAGCAGGCCGCAGCGGCAGCCAGACCCGAGCAGTGGGAGAGCGCGGCGTCCCCTCCTCCGCCCGCGACAACTTGGTGTCATGAACAGGATCTTACCGCTCTGCCGTTGGGTAGAGGTGCGCCTTGTGACCGCCAGAGGTATCCGGCCGGAAAATTTCAGAAGTCGCCATCTTTGGCGCGAAAAGTTCCCGCTCGAGCGTCTTCTTGAGTAGTAGAAGCGCGAAGGCCAAAACCCCGCCCTGAGAGAGGGCCGGAAAGAGGCTAAGGGGGACGGAAACAAGATGTCTGCGCCCGACGGAGCCGCTGGAGGAGCGGTGGTCGCAGCCGCAGTGGCACCCGTAGATGGGAATGGGCATGCCCAGGTCCCGGCCGCGCTGGCGGGAGGTGCCGCGGCCCCCGCGCTCGCTCAGGTGATGCCGTTCTCCTTGCCCTATGCGCCCGGAGCTACCTGGCTACCGCAGTATGACGGGAAACCTGATGCTTTACAGGTCTTCCGGAAAAAGCTTAACCCGTTGCTAGAACTGTACCCCCTGACCGATAAGCAACGTGCAGCGGTAGTGCTGGGTCAGTTAACCGGTGCGGCTGAGCAGGAGGCAGAGACCTGGGCCGAGGAGGACCGGCTATCTGTAGCCACCATCTTTGAGAAGCTACAGACTGCCTTTGAGACCCGGACTGAAGCTGAGCTGAGGATGCAGTTTTACCAGTGCCGGCAACGGTCTGTGGATAGCATTCAGGACTATGCTTTACGTCTGCAAACCGCCCTCCGCACGCTAAAGTGGGTGAATCCTATCAATGAGGCGGACAGCAACAAGATGTTAGTAGAGCAATTTGTGCAGGGGATGAGATCCCCTGAGGATCGCAAACAACTCCGGCTGTGGGCCCTAGAACACCCTGATGTGGACTTTGCCGTGTTAAAGGAACGGGCCATTAAAGCACTGCAGCCCCCAGCTTCAGAAATCTTGGAGCCAGCCCCGTGGCCAATTGAGACGGCCCCCGTTGTGGTGGCCCCTGCCCTACCAACCTCTCCAATACCTACAGCCCCAAGCAGCACGATGGAGGAACTGGCAGCCCAGGTCCGTCGCATAGATGGAGACCTCGCCAAGATTCTTGCTGCACTCCAACCTTTGACCAGATCTCAGCCTCCAGCACAGATACAGCTTGCCGACAGCCCTGAGGATGTCCCCTGGATGCAGCGGAGAAGTGCTAACAACCCGCGGAGCAGACCTCCAACCTGCTACAAGTGCCGTAAGCCTGGACATTACTTCCGACAGTGCCCGTTAAACGAGCAACCCCTGGGGCCCCGGGCCAATCCTCAGGAGTAGAACCCCGTGGCCCCCCAGACTGTCGGGACCGGTATATCGGGGCCCGGCCCATCATCCCCGTGGCTGTGGACGGCATACCGGTGATGGCTCTCTTGGACACTGGATCACAGGTAACCACCATACCATACACATTGTACCAGCGGTATTGGGGGATAGACGAGCTGGCACCCCCAGATACTAGTATAACGCTAATTGCTGCTAATGGACTCCCATTGACCCAAGTGGGGTATAAACAGGTGGCTATGACAGTGGGGCAAGCTGAACTGCAACACCAGGGTATGATTGTGATCATGAATGAACCCTGTGATCATAACCCGAAGATAGTGCTAGGAACCAATGTGATGGAGCACTGTATGGGTGATGTGTTGGCCCTACTACAACAGCTGGCCGCCACGGAGAGCTGTGCAGCGTGAGATCCGAGCCTTGATGTACCGCCAGCATGTAAACTCAACAGGAGGAGAGATTGGTGGAGTGAGAGTGATGGATGTTGCTCCGTTGATTGTGCCCCCTAGGAGTGAGATGATGATTTGGTGTAGGGCAGCAGTAGGGCCTCAGGGGCGTGACTACCCTGCCATGATGGAGCCCATACCCTCCGAGCACTGGCCCACTGTAATGGCCGCCCAAGGGGTGGTAGACATAAAGAAGGGGAGAGTGCCCGTGAGGGTACTGAACTGTGGGGAGGAAGAAGTCAGGCTTCCCCGGTATGCCACCATTGCCAAGCTGCTCACCCTGGATCCCCACACCATCCACGAGGCCACTCCCTCAGTTTCCCCACCTACTACTAGCACTCCCCCGCCTCACGGGGAGGTAAATGAGTGGCACCAACAGCTACATGTGGGCACTGATGATACCCCTACACATCACAAAGCAGGGGTATACAGGGTGGTGCGGGAGTATGAACAAGTTTTCAGCAAACATCCACTAGACTTTGGGCAGATCAAAGGGGTACAACACCACATCCCCACCGGAGAACACCCCCCTATCAAGGAGAGGTACAGGCCTATTACCCCTGCACATTACCAGTGTGCCAAAGATATGTTGAGGAACATGAAGGAGGCAGGGGTTATTCGGGACAGCTGTAGTCCCTGGGCCGCTCCGTTGGTACTGGTCAAGAAGAAGCATGGTACCATGCGGATGTGTGTGGACTACCGGAAGATTAATCAGATAACGCATAAAGATGCCTACCCACTGCCCCGTACTGAAGAGTCTTTGGCCGCACTGAGAACCGCAAATTACTTCTCTACCCTTGACCTCACCAGTGGGTACTGGCAAGTGGCAGTGGCCCCGGAAGACCGGGAGAAAACCGCCTTCACCACCCCAATGGGGCTCTGTGAATTCAATAGCATGCCGTTTGGGCTGTGCAATGCCCCTGGAACCTTCCAACGGCTGATGGAGTGCTGTCTGGGACATCTAAACTTTGAGACCGTCCTGTTATACCTGGATGATGTGATTGTGTACTCTCAGACGTATGAAGCCCATCTGGAGCACCTAGCCGAGGTGTTCGCGTCCCTTGCCAAATACGGGATGAAGTTGAAGCCCTCCAAGTGCCACCTGCTGAAACCCAGAGTGCAGTACCTGGGGCATGTGGTGAGTGCGGAAGGTGTCGCCCCCGACCCTGAGAAGATCACTGCCATCCAGGACTGGCCAAGACCAACCACCGTGAGGGAAGTAAGGCAGTTTTTGGGTCTGGTGGGGTACTACCGGCGCTTCATCAAGGGGTACACGAAGATGGCTGGTCCCATGCAAGACCTCCTCGTGGGACAGACCAAAGGTGGTAGACCCATCGGAGCCCCACTGGTGTGGGAGGACAGGCATGAGGAATCCTTCCGTCAGCTGAAAGCGGCCTTGACTGGAGAAGAGGTCCTAGCGTACCCTGACTACGGCTGCACATTCATCCTCTACACAGACGCCAGCAATGTGGGTTTGGGGGCAGTCCTGTCCCAGGTCCAGGAAGGAAAGGAGAAGGTGATTGCCTATGCTAGCTGGAAACTCCGGCCGACTGAAAGGAGCCCTGAGAACTACAGCTCCTTCAAGCTCGAGCTCCTGGCACTGGTGTGGGCTATCACCGAGCGGTTCCGCCACTACTTGGCTGCAGCAAAATTCACCTCTTTCACGGATAACAATCCATTGACTCACCTGGACACGGCCAAGCTGGGCGCGTTGGAGCAGCGGTGGGTGGCCAGACTAGCCAACTATGACTTCACCATCAAATACAGGGCCGGTCGTGTCAACATTAATGCTGATGCCCTCTCTCGGATGCCCCACTTGTCAGAGTTGCCTGCATTCCACCGGCCACCAACTGAGAAGGTACATGTCCACCAACAACGTGTGAACCTGGATCCGCTGCCCAGTCAGGAGTGGCAGGAAGCTCAAAATCAGGCGCCCGCTGTCCGCCTAGTCAAGACCCTGGTGGAGCAAGGCGCTGCTGGGATGGACCCTGCCGCCCCAGCTGAAGCCCAACGCTTGTGGAAGGAACGGACCCGGCTGTGCCTACATCAGGGGAGGTTGTACCGTGAGCTGATCAACCCGAAGACCCATGAGAAGATCCGCCAGTTGGTTATTCCCCAAGCTAATGTACCCACTGTTCTGCAGGTGTACCATGATGGTGCCGGCCACTTCGGATGGAAGAAGCTGGAGATGCTGTTGAGGGAGCGGTTCTATTGGAGTGGGATGCGGGAGTCTGTGGAGGCCTGGTGTCGAGAGTGCGGTCCTTGTACATTGAGGAGGAAGGATGAAGCCAGCCAGAAGGCTCCCCTACGCCCGATCGTTACACACCAACCGCTGAAGCTGGTCGCCTTGGACCATGTAAAGCTCATCCCCAGCCGAAGTGGGTACACTTACGCTCTGACCATAGTAGATCATTACTCCCGGTTCATGGTGGTTGTCCCGGTCAAGGACTTAACCGGCTGTACCGCCGCTAGAGCGTTCCAAGTTTACTTCTGTCGACCCCATGGATACCCTGAGAAGTTGCTTACCGACCAAGGTCCAGCCTTTGAGGCGGAGGTGTTCCGTGAGTTCTGTCAGCTGTATGGCTGCAAGAAGATCCGGACCACACCTTACCATGCCCAGACCAACGGTATGTGTGAGAAGATGAACCATCTGGTCCTTGGCCTCCTCAAAATGTTGCCGTTGGAGGAACGGAACCTGTGGCCGGAGAAGCTGCCTGACTTGGTCGATATGTACAACAATATCCCGTCTAGCTCAACGAAGTGCACCCCAGCGTATCTGATAAGGGCTCGGCCTGGCCGACTGCCGGTGGACCTGGAAATGGGACTGGAAGCCCCAGAGACACTCCCCTCAACGGCTGAATGGGACACCCGGCGGAGGGTGCAGTACCGACAGATTCAGGAGTATGTGGAGAAGAACCTAAGTCGGAGTCGAGAACAACAGGAGCAGCGCTTCAATCAGAAAGCGTCTGCGGGCCCTTTCCAGCCTGGAGATGTGGTGTTAAAGCGGAAGAGGAAGACCCACAAGCTGGATGATCAATGGGAACAAATCCCATACGTCATACAACCCACAGGATGGGAAGATGGAAAGGCCTACCAGATCAGTCATGACCAAGGGGGCACTTTGGCCACGGTTTCCCGGGACCATCTGAAAAGGTGCCCACCAGCATTGAGGGCGATGGCTGAAGTACCAGTTCCTCCACCAGCAGAGAAGGCAAAAGAGGTGATCCACACTGTGATGGGTGACTTCCCAGCAGACTGGCCTACACAGAACGGCGCGGTGATTCTTCCAGTGATACTGTTCCCACAACCTGTGGATGAAGAAGTGGTGGAAGCGGTCAACCGTGAGCCAGAACCAGTGCCAGTGCCCAGGGATGAACCTGTGCCCAGCTCCCCTATGCCTCCGCCTGCCCCACACGATAGCAGGGAGGAGGAACCGATTGTTCCCTCTGCCCCACTGCCTAGCCCCACTGACACCGGACCCCGAAGGTCCACCCGTCCCAACCTAGGTAGGCCCCCACTTAGGTACAGGGAAACCGTTTTTTAAAAGGGGGAGGGGGAAGAAAACAGGTGTGTTTCCAGTGTGTTTGTTTAAAAGTTGAAAATGATGATAAGTAAAATGGAACCGAAAAGTCATCTGATTCTCCTGCGATTGAAACCGGCCGTTGCCGGCACCGTTGTCCCCGTGGGGACCCTTCAAAAAGCTGTTTGCATAGAGAACTTTCTATGGACAAGCCCGTGAACTTGCAGGGCAACCACAGACGCTAGTGGCTTGTAAATAAGTTGTGTTACCGTTACCGTTTCCGCATTTACCGCCTCCGGAGAGGCAGGTTGGAGGGAGGGCCCACAGCAGAGCAGGCTGGGGCCCAGCCACCACAGGAACCGGTGGCTACCCTCTGGAGGGGAAGGACAGATCCCGCTCGGGTAACTGGTTCAGGACTGGGGTCAAGGGGTGCTGCCTGGGCTTTAGGGGCAGCATCAGGGCCAGGTTGCTTGGGTGGGAGAGAGCGGAGACCGTAACCGTTAACCGTTTAAAACCGTAACGTTTAAGAAATGAACCTCCCGATGTGGGATGATGTCATAACTTGTATATATGTTACCGTTTTTTTATCTTTACAGAAAAACAAAAGGAAAATAAAACCGGTGTTGGACGGGCAGCCCGAGGACGGTCTGCGTTTTGCTAACGGGGAATGTGATGCCCTGGGCAAGCCAGGGGTCACAGGTCACAACATCACATGCACCCCACATTCCCGGCAGGTACACCTAGGCTAACCTAAAATCTTCGTTGCCTTCCTCCAGGGGCTGATGTCCACACCAGGGGGTGGGCCAGGTGGTTGGCTCCGCCCACCAAGGAGTTCACAGCCCTGGAGGCGGGAAAACCAAGCAGATCTGGGAGAGTTGAAGTTGAAGTCAGACTAGAGTCTGAGAAGCAGAACAGCTAGGGAAGTGAAGGAGTAAACAGTGAAGTGGTAGAGGAGGACAGTGACAGAAAAGTGTCAGTTAAGAAAGCCTGAAGTTGGTCCGGGTGTGTGCCCCGGACTGAGACAGCAAGGTCAGCAGACGGCGGTGATAGTCTGCAGGGGGACTGCTTGGAGGTTGCTGGAAGGACCGCGGACGGGTGGTGACCCGGCGGTACCGGAGCAGTATACGAAGAACAGTCAGCACCAGGGCAGGGGCCTTTCGGATCCCGGCAAGGCTAGGAGTCGCCATAATTTGCCAAATCCGTCAGTGAAGGGGACCTCTGTCTCCTAACAACCAAGTCCCGATTGAAGGCAACAGTCCGACCGTGAAGGGGAGACACCGCCACCGCCAAGGCACCAGTTTCCCAGGGCCAGCGCCTGCGGGCAAGAGAGGGGCTCCTCCGGCTCATGTCCAGGCCGGGGAGCGGGTAACCGGTGGGAACCCATCGCTACCAAAAATACTTTACATGGGTGCAGGGAAGAGACTGTCACCGCTAACTGCAGGGAACATCAGCACCGTAACTGTCCGAGGGACCCGTCCAACCAGCCGTTTGTTTACCGAGTTCTGTGTCGTGTTTACTGGCTGAGTGAGTACATCCGCGCCGTGCGGCACAGCGCTGTCCCTGCGCCCCTGCACCTCCACAGGCCCCATACCCGCCTGTCCACCATACCAACCCCATCACTGGGTCCCGGGACCACCAAACCCCCTACCCACGGAGGGGCAAATCAACAACTGGCTGCTCCATACCATCACTCCCGGGCTCCCCAGAAAGAGCAGCGGTGGTGTCCACTTAATCACCACAACCGTGGGTGGCATCACGGACAATAAACTATCCCAAATCCCAATCCCCTTTCACTCACGGGCGAGGAGCGCCGCTCGAGTCCCCGGGATCCGGCCCATCGCTCGAGCCACCGAGCAGCGGCAGCCGGACCCAAGCAGTGGGAGAGCGTGGTGTCCCCTCCTCCGCCCGCGACATTTACACGCAACGATATCGCTAACGAGATGACGTTGGGGTCACGGAATTCGTGATGCACATCCGGCCTCGTTAGCGACGTCATTGCGTGTGACACGTACGATCGACCGCTAACGATGCAAAATACTCACCAAATCGTTGATTGTTGACACGTCCTCCATTTCCCAAATATCGTTGCTCGTGCTGGACGCAGGTTGTTCGTCCTTCCTGATGCAGCACACATCGCTACGTGTGACACCCCAGGAATGACGAACAACACCATACCTGCTTCCTCCGGCAACGAGGTGGGCGTGACTTTCATGCGGCTGGTCTCCGCCCCTCCGCTTCTATTGGACGCCTGCCGTGTGACGTCGCTGTGACGCCGCATGAACCACCCCCTTAGAAAAGAGGCAGTTCGCCGCCCACAGTGACGTCACTAGGCAGGTAAGTCCGTGTGACGGGTACTTTCGATTTTGTTCGCCATGGGCAGCGATTTGCCCGTGACGCACAAACGACGGGGGCGGGTACTTTCATGAGCAGCCGAAAGACAGCTGAAAGCAGCCGAAAGACCCCAGCACTGCAAGACTACAGTGCAAACCACTGAGCTACCACAAGACTGCAATGCTAACCACTGAACCACCATACCGCTTCTCTTATGTTTCTAAGAATATGCTGAAAATGCTGAAGGTAAACAAAGGGAGGAGGAGGAGTGCACCACAACCGCATATATATGAAAGGAGGAAAAGTAGGGTGGTGGAATTGCAATGAAAAATGGATGTCATAAGGAAAGGAAGAAAAAAACATTGCACATGACCGTACAACTTGTATTCAAAATTTACAAAACCTTTATTCAAAGTACACTTGTACAATATAAAAACAATTAAAACGTAAACACTCAAAATGCTCAAGGTACTCTGGCTCCTATAATAAATAACTCCTGTGGCTGCAAACCAATTAATCACTTGTTATTGCCAATATAAAAAGCTGTCATTCTTAAGGCCGCTTTACACGCTGCGATATCGGTACCGATATCGCTAGCGTGGGTACCCGCCCCCATCTGTTGTGCGACACGGGCAAATCGCTGCCCGTGCTGCACAACATCGCCCGGACCCGTCACACTACTTACCTTCCCTGCGACGTTGCTGTGACCGGCAAACCGCATCCTTTCTAAGGGGGCTGTCCGTTCAGCGTCACAGCGACATCACAGCTGCGTCACTGAACCGCCGCCCAATAGAAGCGGAGGAGCGGAGATGAACGGGACGTAACATCCCTCCCACCTCCTTCCTTCCGCATAGCGGCCGGGACGCAGGTACGGTGTTGTTCCTCGTTCCTGCGGTGTCACACAGAGCGATGTGTGCTGCCGCAGGAACGAGGAACAAATTCGGTACTGTTGCAGTAACGATATTTGAGAATGGACCCCCATGTCACCGATCAGCGATTTTGCACGTTTTTGCGACGATGCAAAATCGCTCATAGGTGTCACTCGCAATGGCATCGCTAATGCAGCCGGATGTGCGTCACAAATTCCGTGACCCCAACGAGTTTGCATTACCGATGTCGTAGCGTGTAAAGCCCCCTTTACTCTGTGCATACGCACTAAACTGCCAAGTGAAAAAGAAAGATTTTTTCAAAGACATATTTTATATATCCATTTGTTCTGGATCCTGCTATACGCTGCACGCGTCACTTTGGTAAGCTCACACCTTTAATTCAATAAGTGTGACAATGTTCGGCATATTCTCAGGAACATAAGAGAGGCCCTTTTCCATTATTAATCAACTGAGGCTATTACAATTCACCTTTGGCTCTGCTCTTTGCAAAGCCATTGGGTTTTGTCTATTCCTCGGTTGTTTGTATTCCCCGGGCTCTTGTCGGTGGCCAGGGCTTGTTTGGTGCCTCGTTCCGGTAATCTCCTTGCTTTGTCTTTGGGCTGTTTTCACTGGTACTTTGCCAGCAATAGTTCCTGGTCTGCAGTCTGCGCTTCTGGTTCCTGTGATTTCGTTTTGATCCTCGGTCCGCTATAGTGACTCCTCCCCCTGTCCACCGCTCCGTCCATCTTGTCCATGCTCCCTGACTTCCTGACCCTCGGCTTGTCTTGTTCCCTCAGTCTGGCTCCCCCCTTTTGTACTAACATTCCCCTTCGGCTTCTGACCCCGGCTTGCTCTCTGACTATGCTTCTGCTCCCCATCTGTATCTAACATTACCTCCCGGCTACCAACCTTAGGCTTCCATGTGACTTCGGCTCCTCTCCTTTCTTTGCTGTGAGGTGACCTCCCGGCTCTAACTCTCGGCGTGTATGACCATTCTACTGCCTCTCCGTCTAGATACTGGTGACATCTAGTGGGCAGATGCCGCATTACACCTTGGAGCTCTTCATCTCACCTGTGTTCCTGCGTCCCATGGTAGTAGCATTACAGCTGTATTCTGTTATATGTATATATCTTTGGATTGTAACCTCTCTCTTTCGATATCACTGTTTGGGCACGTCCATTTACTGGAGGCTGTATAAGGACAGTAAAGGCCGCTTTACATGCTGCGATCTCGCTAGCGTGCGTACCCGCCCCCATCGTTTGTGCGCCACGGGCAAATCGCTTCCCGTGGTGCACAAAATCGCCCCGTCACACATACTTACCTGCCTAGCGACGTCGCTGTTACCGGCGAACCGCCTCCTTTCTAAGGGAATGGTTCGTTCGGCGTCACAGCGACATCACTAAGCGGCCGCCCAATCAAAGCGGAGGGGCGGAGATAAGCGGGATGAACATCCCGCCCACCTCCTTCCTTCCTCATTGCTGGCAGGCCGCAGGTAAGGTGAGGTTCCTCGTTCCTGCGGTGTCACACATAGCGATGTGTGTTGCCGCAGGAACAACGAACAACATCGCTAGCTGCAGCAGCAACGATAATTGGGAATAGGGGGGATGTTACTGATTAGCGATTTTGAACGTTTTGCGACGATTCAAAATCGCTCATAGGTGTCACACACAACGACATCGCTAACGCGGCCGGATGTGTGTCACAAATTCCGTGACCCCAACGACATTGCATTAGCGATGTCGTAGCGTGTAAAGCGGCCTTAACTCTTTTGATTATTTTGATTAATTTTATTTGCACTATTGACAGGAGTGCATCTTTGTTTTACTAGTTTCTCCTTACCATCTCTCTAAACATGCTGACCCTGTGGGCGCAGATACTCATCTAGTTATTTAACCCCTTTAATGCTCCTAACATAAATAAAAACATGTTACCCATTAACTTGTCAGATGACACAATACTTTATTAAGACAGCCATGTATAATGTAATCTTACATGTTAAGGATTGTTACATGTGTACAGGATCAGAGCTAATAACAGCACAAGAATACATCACCAAAAATACAGCATCACAACCCACATCAGTACAGAAATATATCACTAGAACCACCATCAGTTCATAAACACAGTGTCAAGCTTCCACTTGGGGGTGCAGGGACTTAAGGCTGCTTTACACCAGACAATCTATCCTGCGATAGATCGTCGGGGTCACGGTTTTTGTGACGCACATCCGGCATCGCTGGCGATGCCGGCCTGTGTGACACCTCCTAGCGACGCAGTATCGCTCACAAATCGTGAGTCGTGTACTGCTCACTAGGTTCCATAATATCGTTTAATTTAGTTGTTCATCTTTTCCGTGGTAGCACACGCCACTCCGTGTGACACCCCGGGAACGATGAACAGCAGCTCACCTGTGTCACGCGGCCGCCGCCGGCTATGTGAAGGAAGGAGGTGGGCGGGATGTTTACGTCCCGCTCATCTCCGCCCCTCCGCTTCCATTGGACGGCGGCCGTGTGACGTCGCTGTGACGCCGAACATCCCTCCCACTCCAAGAAGGTAAGTACGTGTGACAGGGGTTACCGACTTTGTGCGACACGGGCAGCAATTTATCCGTGACGCAAAAAGGACGGGGGCGGGTACGATCGATTGTGAAATTGCACAATCGGTCGTACCGTGTAAAGCAGCCTTTAGAGAAGATCAAACTTCTAAGTGCAGTAAGACAAAAAGCCCCCAAGAGGTCGCTAGCACAAGCGTCAGAATAGTCAAACAAGCTAAAGTCAAAACTGGGATGTCACGTCTAACCAAGTTGGTGAGCAAGCCATAGTCAAATGGAAGCAAGCGGGTCGGAAGCCAAGGAGTCACGTCAGGATCCAAAGGGGAGCAGAGCCGGAAGCAGGGAACGTAACTGAGGTTGGAGGCTGGGAGATCAGGTAAGTACAGAGGAGGGGTTGAATGCTGAGACATAGAAGAAGTCCGGTGTCAGGTAGACAGGATGGGAGGACAGAATTAAGGAAATGGAGGTCAGGGAGAGGTAGGCTGGATAGCGGGACAGTTCAGAGAAAACGTATAGGAAACATTGCGCACGCTGCAGAGCTATTACTGGCAGTGTTCCGGAGGTATCCACACAATAATAAAGTGGTGAGAGTCCCAGAACGAGGCACAACCAAACAGACCCCTCTCACCTGTCTTAACCCCTTCAAAGCCAAACTATAGTCATGACACAGTATTACAACTGTCATCAGTACAGAAATACATCACCAGAACCACCATCAGTACAGAAACACAGCATCACAACCCTCATCAGTACAGGAGTACATCACAAGAACAACCATCAGTACATGGTACATCAATTGTAATGTCAGGTCAGACCCATGTACATTTGTATTGCATGAACCTAAACCTCTTACGTCCTTAACAATGGTAAGGTTATACTGGGATTTGTTACTGTAAGGTGTTTGTGCCATTTTCACTTTCATAACTGATGTTTCAATATAGCCAAAAGAGACCCTCTGTCAGTTAAAGGCCCCCGAGCAGCAACGATTGGCACGTGGCTACACACACAACAGGTAGATATGTTTAGGTCTCGTACTGTGACAGTAAAACTAAAGCTTTGTTCGTACATATAACACTGAAAAAAGCAAACAGAGAGGATGGGTGCCAGGAGAAAAGTCCTAGCTGTTTAGTCTGGAAGGAAGCCATCAGAAAGGGGAAACAAACCATTGCTCACCGGTTAGGCCATTAAGGACTCCATCTTTCTTGGGATAAAGGATAAGGATGAGAGTCATCTTTGACTTTGCAGAAAGTAATAAAAATGCCTTAAAACATTCTTTTTTTCCTCATTATTCTGGCCTTTGGCAAATATAAGTCATTTTGGTTCCTAATTCACCTAAAACGGGAAAGGGTTATTCTGATTTCATGTCAGAGAGTGAGAAAAACCTGCAGATGTGTCTTTATAGGAAGCAGAGGGAAAAACCTGCAGATGTGTCTTTATAGAGAGCGGAGGGAAAAACCTGCAGATGTGTCTTTATAGAGAGCAAAGGGAAAACCTGCAGATGTGTCTATAGAGAGCGGAGGGAAAAACCTGCAGATGTGTCTGTACAGAGAGTGGAGGAAAAAACCTGCAGATGTGTCTGTATAGAGAGCGGAGGGAAAAACCTGCAGATGTCTTTATAAACAGTGGATAGAAAAACCTGCAGATGTGTATTTATAAAGAGCGGAGGGAAAAACTAGGAGATGTGTTTTTATAGAGAGTGGAGGGAAAAACCTGCAGATGTGTCTTTATAGAAAGTGGAGGGAAAAACCTGGAGATGTGTCTATATAAAATGGAGGGAAAAACCTGCAGATGTGTCTTTATAGAGAGCGGAGGGAAAAACCTGCAGATGTGTCTTTATAGAGAGCGAAGGGAAAAACCTACAGACGTGTCTATAGAGAGTGGAGGGAAAAACCTGCAGATGTGTCTTTACAGAGAGCGGAGGAAAAAACCTGCAGATGTGTCTGTATAGAGAGTGGAGGGAAAAACCTGCAGATGTGTCTTTATAAAGAGTGGAGGGAAAAACCTGCAGATGTGTCTTTATAGAGAGCAGAGGGAAAAACCTGCAGATGTGTCTATATAGAGAGCGGAAGGAAAAACCTGCAGATGTCTTTATAAAGAGTGGAGGGAAAAACCTGCAGATGTGTCTTTATAAAGAGCGGGGGGAAAACCTGCAGATGTGTCTCTATAGAGAGCAGAGGGAAAAACCTGCAGATGTGTCTGTATAGAGAGCGGAAGGAAAAACCTGCAGATGTCTTTATAAAGAGTGGAGGGAAAAAACCTGCAGATGTGTCTTTATAAAGAGCGGAGGGAAAAACCTGCAGATGTGTCTTTATAAAAAAGCGGAGGGAAAAACCTGCAGATGTTTTTATAGTGGGCAATTAGAACTTTTGCTATGGATCCCTGCAATTTCTATGTACGCCACTGCTTACGATGCAGACAGCCAAACTGAATTGTAATTATGGGTGGGGGGTCAATGGTTCAAGAATTCAGTGTTAATATATGGGGCTGTGGTGGTCACACCTGAATCCGCTTGCATAAACACAGCCTTGGGACCCATAAACTGCCTGTCCATCACAGCCATAGTATGCAACCAGTTAGTAGGATACAAACTAACATGAAATATTCTACATGTGTAATGACCCAGAAGGGACCATTACAAAACTTTGTGTATTGATGTATTGCCTAGTGTCATTGTCAAATTAAATATAAGTTTTAGCTCTGTAATACCACTGGAGACCAGCAGGTGGTGGTATGTGTTGGCAGGGGACTGTATTGGAGAATGTCTGATCAATATCCTCTATAGCAGTGTTCCCTAACTCCAGTCCTCCAGAGCCACCAACGGTGTATGTTTGTAGGATTTCCTTACTATTGCACAGGTGTAATGCAAGTCACTGCATATAGATAGTTCTGATGGGAGAGTAGTCAGGCAAGCCGGGGTCAGGTAACAGGAGGACATGTATGGACACAGGGAGTACCAAGAAGCATAGTCAGATCACAATCCAAGGGTCAGAATTCCAGGAGAATACCTAATTTCAGGGGGAAGACAGAGATGTGGTCAGGTAACGGTATTTGGTCCAAAGCCATGAGGTCACAAGAAAAACCGGGTGCGGGCAGAGGGGGGTCAAATAATGGTCTGGGGTCAAGAAACAAAAATCAGAACACAAGCAGTAACACAGGCCAACAGCACAACAACAGAACCAGAATGTATGACTGCCGAGTTCTGGGACAACATGCTCAGTAAAGAAGCAGAGCAATTACCCGGAAGGTGGAACACCTGATTAATCAGCATCTCCCAGAACCTGCATGGATTCCTGTGCTGTCAAACAACCTGTAAGCAAGTGCTCAGGAAAACACAGGAGAGTATCTCCAAATGCAAGATTCTCTGCACAGAGGAATGGTGTCACTGTCGGCTCAGTAGTCAAGGTAAGCGCAGCAGAGCATCACGAGTGTGAAAGATGCTCCGCATAGAGGAATTCTAACAACAGGTGATAATTTAATTACCTGCACAGGTGATAATTTCGTGACATGTGCAATACTAATATGCTGATATTGCAAATACTCCAGCTGCAGTGTCTCCTCCTGTCCACCAGAGGGGTGTCAGGGATGTCTGCTCAGTCTTACAGGAGAATTCTGTGAGAAGAACTCAGGATATGGGAAGGAGAGAGGGAGGCAGATTGAGAGAGACTCTGAAGTGTAGTGGCTGCCTCTACCTGCGATGGTTTGAAATCCCTGAAATGCTGGAGACAGCCTGCTTATTTCTGTGAAGAAAGGCCACACAGCTAAGTGCCTAGGTTCATAGACTGTTGCCAGATAGAGAGAAAACTGTGATTGGAGCTGATCTGCATCTGAGGCCTTCCTAGGAGTACTGTCCCCGTGATTGTCAGTGCCAGAGAGAACTGCTGCACAGTGAAGCCCTGAAGTGATCTGTCCCCGTGATTGCCGTGCCAGAGAGAACTGGAAGTGGAGCGGATACCCCTTTCCCTTCCTGGATAAATACGGTGTTCTAGTGAGTCCTGAGCTCAGGCCTGGCCTATATCTTTTTGATTTTACGGACAAGTGTGCACACTGACTCAGTAGTGGTTTGGCGCCAGACCAGGTCTATTATATACTGCTGCAGTACTGAATCTTACTGTTTGTGCATCTCTGCTAGCAGGTGTATACCCCAGGGTACTCTCCTGTGTTGCTTATGTGTGTGGGGGAAGGGCGGGGAATTAGAGTTTTTGTTAAGATTGTTAATTGGTGTGCTGGTCCAGGGACAGCTCCTTAATACACCAAGTGATTTACACTGCCGAGTGCCCAAACTGTAGCTCTAAACCCATTTTTTTTTCCGAAGTGCCAACCAATGCTATTATGTAAATATTTGATTTTAACCTTACCTTTGCAGTCTTCTCTTCTCTTCAGTAGGGGGCATCACGCTCAAGCTTGCTTACCACACATTGAAGCTGAGCCCCTGCCCTTTCCAGACACAGCAGTTGGAATGATCTTTCTGGAAAAAATTGCAGATTAGACAGAGATTTTAGCCTGGAATGCAATCAGATGTCACCCTGTAATCCACATCTACATTTCAAAGTATGAACATCCTGAAATCCCATAAAGACGTACGTATTGCTCCCCTCCCCCTTCATTGTTTAGTTCTGTCCCCCTTCCTGGCCACTTCCTGGTAAACATGTCCCCCCCATCCTGATATATATTTCCCACATTCTTGTATACTTGTCCTCATCATGGCCCCGTCCTGGTAAATGTACCCCATTCCTGGTAAATGCCCTCCATTCTGGTAAATGTACCTCATCCTGGTAAATGTACCCCATCATTGTAAATGTATCCCATCCTGGCATGTTCCCCCATCCTGGTAAATGTCCCCTTTCCTGGTAAAGGTACCCCATCCTGGTAAATGTACCCCATCCTGGTAAATGTCACCCTTCCTGCTAAATGTTCCCCATCATGGCATTTTTCCTTATCCTGGCATGTTCATGTACCCCCATCCTGGCTTGTTTCCCCCATCCTTTCATGTTTCCCCCCATCCTGGTAAATGTATCCCCCATCCTGGTAAATGTACCCCTTCCTGCAAAATGTACCCCATCCTGGCATGTTTCCCCCCATCCTTGCAGCCATGTTTCCCCTCATCCTTGCATGTTTTCCCCATCCTTGCATGTTTCCCCCATCCTTGCAGCCATGTTTCTCCCCATCCTTGCAGCCAAGTTCCCCCCCATCCTTGCATGTTTCCCCCATCCTTGCAGCCATGTTTCCCCCATCCTTGCAGCCATGTTTCCCTCCATCTTTGCACGTTTCCCCCATCTTTGCACGTTTCTTCCATCCTTGCAGCCATGTTTCCCCATGCTCTGTTTGCCCCGTGCTCTGTATGCCCCGTGCTCTGTTTGCCCCATGCTCTGTTTGCCCCGTGCTCTTTATGTTTGTCCCGTGCTCTGTTTGTTTGTCCCGTGCTCTGTTTGTTTGCCCCGTGCTCTGTTTGTTTGCCCCGTGCTCTGCTTGCCCCGTGCTCTGCTTGCCCCATGCTGTTTGCCCCGTGCTCTGTTTGTTTGCCTCGTGCTCTGTTTGTTTGCCCCGTGCTCTGTTTGTTTGCCCCATGCTCTGCTTGCCCCATGCTCTGCTTGCCCCGTGCTCTGCTTGCCCCGTGCTGTTTGCCCCGTGCTCTGTTTGTTTGCCCCGTGCTCTTTGTTTGCCCAGTGCTCCCATGTTTGCCCCGTGCTCCCATGTTTGCCCCGTGCTTTCCATGTGTGCCCCGTGCTCTCCATGTTTGCCCTATGCTCTCCATGTTTGCCCCGTGCTCCCATGTTTGCCCCGTGCTCTCCATGATCCCCCCATGCTGGCACTGTCCCCCACCCCTTGGCACAGCTGCACACAGCTTTTAAAAATAAAAATAAAAAACTCACCTTCCAGCACCGCTCCACCGCTGCGCGCTGCTGGGACATCAGTCAGTTCAGTTCCCGCGTGGCCACAAGACGCTGGCGCCGCCTACTGACACTCCTCCATCTCCTAGGCAACAGGCCTGTGGCCCAGGAGAGGAGGAGTGTCAGAGGGAGGAGAAATATTTCCTCTGCTAAACACCACTTTGAACTGCCGGCGCGATCACACCGACAGTTCAAAGTGGCTCAGTGTGGTGACAGCGCGCGTGCCAGCAAAAAGGGCTCTGCAGGCCCAGTCTGGCATGCGTGCCATAGGTTCGCCATCACTGGTCTTGTGTTTCCAGAAGTTCCTGGTTAGGTAAATTGTTCCTGCTGATTCCTGTCCCATTGGAATCGGTCTCTGGCCCAGCACGCTGATCCTGTTTTGGTAACCAGGTGTTTGTACATTTATTGGTGTCTATATTCACTTCGCATATTGAGGTTCACCTCCTGTTTCCCTTGCCGAGGTATAAAGAGATTGCAGTAAACCTAGCCTGGTTTCGTCCATTGTTCCTAACTTGCTGTATCCTGGCAGTAACCTCTCGGTTCCACACTAAGGAAATCCTGAAAACCTGCACTGTTGGTGGCTCTCAAGGACTGGAGTTGGGGAACACTGCTCTATAGCCTGGTCACTATTATAACCAGGGAGAGATGACAGTTGACAGTTAAGACAAGCCGAGCTGGAGGTGATGAGCAGGTTACAAGGGAGGCTTATTTCAGGTACCTTGCCAGAGAGTCTTTTTGGAGCCCATCGCAGCAATGCCAAACCGCAAATATAGACTTCCCACAGCTGAGTACCAGTCCAATTGCCAACTACCCAAAGCCAGTATGGAAATCCAGTGTCGCACCTAAATCCTCCAGAATATGTGAACCATTAGTGTTATGCAGTAAAGAGTCTGTACTGTTCATACCAAGGTGAGGTCTGCCTTATTCCTCCTACATCATACAGATGTACCCTGGGATAGGGTTTGGAGCGCCAGGAACCAGGTAGGAGCACCGTGATACCCCAAAACACCGCAGAAAAGCCACACCACTGCTCGGCACCTACGTCTGGGCCTAAAAGTGCCTCCTGCACCTACTACCCGGGTGTGACGTATGTTACACACACACATAAATCAAATTTAAAGAGATTCCTATGAGAGAGATCAGAGATCACCAATATCTTTTGCAGCCAAAGTCCCCTAAGGCTAAGGACACACATCCGGCTTTTCTCATGTTTGTCAGATCCGGCGCGCTGCTGTACAGTTTATACAGTACAGTGGCTGCACGACAAGCGCTGTTCGCGTGCTGTCATGTGACCGGAGCATGTGACCAGGAAGTTGCAGTGCAGCCACGGTACTGTATAAACTGTACGGGAGCGCGCTGGATCTGACAAATGTGAGAAAAAACGGATGTGTGTCCTTAGGCTTAGCCTAAGCAAGACCCACGGAGGAGGAGAAAAGGAGAGACTGGTAAGACGTCTGACCTGCTGCTGCTCTTCTTCATCCTTGGGATCCTCCTGATCAGTTTGCTCTTCCAAGGACACTGAGGATAGTGAATATGCCGTATTCGCTACCACTTGATATGAAAATCTGTGTTTCTAGCTAAATATCTGATCTTCACAGGTGATTTAAATAAAACGGAAATGTATTTACCATAAACATTGTAAGAGATAGGTAAAAATAATCGAAAAAAACAAACACGGAGACCACAGGGATAGAGGTCTGCTTCGAAGAGCCAACATGGGCAGTATTTAACTCAAAAATTCTTGCACACAGCCATGCGGCTTACACAAATAATAAAAGAAAATTATATTGCATATCATGAACTGTGAATTTTCCAGGATTTCAAGGATAATTTTATGCTAAAAGTTCAACATACTGCTCTTATGATCGGCATTTGTCCTTCAGTTATAGATTAGATGTCTTTGTGCTAAAGCCCTTGTTTTCAAAAACATTCTGCACAATTGAATTGTGGAATGGAAGATGACACAGGCTAACAAGAACGTATAAGCTAAGTAATAATGTCAACATATTAATTAATTTATTAGTGATGGGCGGGCGTGCACTGGGCATTGGCTTGTACAGGCACTTTCATTATCATGGGTGATCCAGCGCCATTATCGAGTCCCCGCCCCGCATGTTTAGCCTGTCATACATGGTAAAACTGTGCCACGTTGGCAACTGACATTACTGTAACTGGTTGGCCACATCATGTCATCAGGTCTTATATGAAACCCAGAGGCACGATGCTCGGCACATTGTACTCTGGAGGCAGTTCAGGGAGAAGAGAGTATCTAGGAGGGAGAGCTTAGATTAGCGCAGGGTTTTTACATTTGAACCCTTTAGTGCCTTTCATGGGGCATTAAAGAGTGTTTTAGCCTTGTTTAACCTAAAAATAAGTAATTAAAAAATACTGTTGTAAAATGTTGATAACCAGCCAAGGTAAAGCAGATAGCTGGGGGCTGATTTTATCAGGGTGGGCAGGCCCATGGTTATTTGGCCCCTCCCAGCCTAAACATATCTATTAGATGTGACAATTCTGGTGCTTTGCCTGGCAATAAAGGGGGCTTTACATGCAACGACATCGCTAATGAGATGTCGTTGGGGGTCACAGAATTCATGACACACATCTGGCCTTGTTAGCAACGTCGTTGTGTGTGAAACGTACAAACGACAGCTAACGATCAAAATTATTCACCCAATCGTTGATCGTTGACACGTCGTTCTAATCCCAAATATCGTTGCTATTGCAGGACGCAGGTTGTTTGTCGTTCCTGAGGCAGCACACATTGCTACGTGTGACACCCCAGGAACGACGAACAACACCGTACCTGCGTCCTCCGGCAACGAGGTGGGCGTCACTTTCTTTCGGCTGCTCTCCGCCCCTGCGCTTCTATTGGACGGCTGCCGTGTGATGTCGCTGTGATGCCGCATGAACTGCCCCCCTTACAAAGGCGGCGGTTCGCCGGCCACAGAGACGTTGCTAGGTAGGTAAGTCCATGTGACAGGTCCTAGCGATGTTGTGCACCACGGGCAGCGATTTGCCCATGACACACAACCGACGGGGGCGGGTGCTTTCACCAGCGACATCGCTAGCGATGTTGCTGCGTGTAAAGCCCCCTTTACAGATTGCCCTGGTGCAGTGGAAATTGGGGTAATATTTTGGGGGGGGGGTTGATGTCAACTGTATAGTGTCAGCTGGCATCAACCCCAGGGGTTTGTAATGGAGAGGCCTCTATCAGACATCCCATTACTAACCCAGTAAGTGATAAGAAAAATAAGACACACAGATGAAAAAAATATTTTTTTATTTCAATAAACATTCCCAAAACTTTCTGTGACTTACTATTTTATTATAAAGAACAAAAAAAAATCCATGCAGCTCCGCTGTAGTCCAGGGAATCCGCTGTAGTCCACCAAATCTGTTGCAGTCTAAAAGAAGATATTTAAAAAAAAACCAAAAACATACAAATACAGATTTAAAAGATATTTACCCTCATTCACCACTTTATTCAAAAGAAAAATAAATCCCCAGCAGGACCGATGTAGTCCAGCGATTACAATGAACAAATCCTTCAGTTTATGGAGCATCGTTCTGACACTCCATAGACTTTGCTTACGGGCAATTGCAGGTGACACAGCGCTGCGCGAGACCTGGCGCTTCTGAAGAGTGGTGACATCATTAACGTTACCACCAAGTCCCGCACCGCGAGACCTGAAGTGACCTGGTGACTCGATGACTCTGATGAGCGCATTTCGGCCCAGAATTGCCTGTAAACAATAGAAAAAAATGTAAATAGACTTTGTTCATCGGGATCCCTGGACTTCTGATAGCTGGAAATTTTTTTTGTTTTCCTTTTAAATAGAGTGGTGAACGAGGGTAGGTGTCTTGCTTTATTTCTCTGTGTTTGTGGGGGGGGGGGGGGTTCAGATAGCCTTTTTTTGGACTACAACAAATTCTCTCGTCTATGGCAGAGCTGCGTGATTTTTTTTTTCCGTAAAATCGTAAGCTAGGGAATGTATCAAAGAGTGTTTGCTGAAATATTTTTTTCTGTGTGTGTGTGTCTTTTTTTTACTAGTATAGTAATGGGGGTGTCTGATAGATGCCCTTTCATTAGTACTAGCAGGTCTTACATACCATCTGACATTAAACAGCTGACATCAACCTTAACTGCCATTACCTCGATTGCCAGCGCACTAGGGCAATCGGGATGAGTCAGGGAAAGTGCCAGAATTGGAGCATGTATTGTGATGCTCCAATTCTGGGGCAGCGGGGGGCTACTATTTTTAGACTAGGAAGGGCCCAATAACTGTTACGATTGCCTCCCTGCATGTTCAGACCAGTGACAACCTTTGGACTGGAGCCTCTCATCTGTCTCTCTTCATTTAAATGTGTTTCATTTCTCTTGGCACTGAAGTGGTTAAGTGCCAGTTTTGTATTGCAGCTTGTCTAAAGCAGTTCCTTGCTGAGTGATCAGCTGCACTTACTAAGTAGTCACACCCTTCAGCTTTAAATAGTGGTGTATCTCAGCATTCCCTGATGAAGATACAAAGTCATTTGTGTCCTGGCCGCCTTTGAGGAAGGTTCTGCAAGTCAAGTTCCTGTTCTCAGGCTATATCCTTTTATTTGCAAATTTTCCCCATTTGTCTTTACTTCCCTGTTGTGTTGATAGTGCAGCACTGAGGTCTAGTGAATCCCATCTGCCCCTCACTAGTCAGGGTTTCCATATGGTCTTCCGATGGTCACAGGTTCCTGTTCGGTGACAGTTGCGGAGACTGTATAGGACCTGGTGAGTAGAGAAGGGACAAATGCAGGGGAGGTTAGGAGATGCCCATCAACCCCTCTCATTTGTTCCAGGGCCTCCTGTTGTTTTTATATCCCCCAGTGCACGCCTTTTCTTGTGTTTTTTGTTGTGCTTCAGACGCATGTAGGTCTGAATGCACCTCGCCATGCTTGCTACACCTGGCAAGCGTGACAATAACTATGGACCTTCCCAGCCTGATAATGTCAGCCCCCAACGGTCTGCTTTACCTTGGCTTGTTATCAAAAATAGGGGGACCCCATGCTATTTTTTTCAATTAGTTATTTGCCTAATACCTGTAAAATCTATCTATCATCTTTGCACTTCTTTAACAAATAAAAACCTTTAATTTCTTGAATGCATTTAATTCTGGTCTGTGTAACATGGATGGCACACAGATGTTAGAAAAAAGTCATCCATGTGCTCTATAGCGGGCTTTACACGCAGCGACATCACTAGCGATGTCGCTGGTGAAAGCACCTTCCCCCGTCAGTTGTGTGTCACGGGCAAATCGCTGCCCGTGGAGCACAACATTGCTTACACCCGTCACACGGACTTACATGCCTAGCGACATCGCTATGGCCGGCGAACCGCCACCTTTCTAAGGGGGGCGGTTCGTTCGGCATCACAGCGGCGTCACTAAGTGGCCGCCCAATAGAAGCGGAGGGGCAAAGATGATCGACCGTGACATCCCGCCCACCTTTCTTCCTTCCTCATTGCCGGATGACGCAGGTAAGGTGTTGTTCCTCGTTCCTGCGGTGTCACACGTAGCGATGTGTGCTGCCACAGGAACGACAAACTACCTGCGTCCTGCAACAGCAACGATAATCAGGAAAGGATCGACGTGTCAACGTTCAACGATAAGGTGAGTAATTTTGCTCGTTAACGGTCATTTGCGTGTTTCACACGCAACGACGTTGCTAACGAGGCCGGATGTGCGTCCCGAATTCCGTGACCCCAACGACATCCCGTTAGCGATGTCGGTGCGTGTGAAGCCCGCTTATGTGCTTTTGACAGACCCATCAACTTCTATTGACTCTTTTCATCCACCATGCTGCTGCTAAAAAACAGACATGTCTCCATGTGGATCAAAACAGACACAGATGTGGCTCACACGACGCGTGTGAACGTGTCTCCAATACATGTGAAAATGGATGCCATGTCTACTTAACACAAGGGGGGCGTCAAAAAATGAAAGACAAGATGAAACATTTTAATTTGTTGGTAAACTTTATTTTTAGTGCATAGGCAGGGCGCGTGCTACCATTAAGAACAGACAGAATTTTTGGTGAAGTAACACAAAAGTGTTGTTTCCAAGTTGGAGGTGGTTATCAGAATCAGCGTCTCTTCTGCTGGACCCCAATAATGTATCGTAGTCATTAACAACCAGAGTCGTCCCACCATGATAATACAGAAGAGGCCGAGGATAGCATTGATTTATACATTTAAAGTCCCTTTGCTTTGGTATGCTAACCTGCTGTTTTCATGTTGTATAATTAGTTAAATCCTGTCTGTATATTTTTTTTTTTTTTTTCTCTTCTTTGAGTGCTTCCTACCTGTTTGTAATTCTTTCATGTGCCTCACCCCTGCTGGTCAGCTGATGTTCATCTGGGTCAATGAGACATGTATATAAGTACTGCACTAGGTCTATGACCGTGGTCTGTGTGCGTGCCTCTGGATAAGTGCCTCATAAGTGTCAGAAATATACCAGAAATGAACCAGACATGACCAGAAGGTAAACTTCATCTCTTTCTAACCAAGTTGTCCACTGACACAACTTACCTGTTAAATCATATACTTACCACACTACCCCCCACCATGTTCACCTATGCCCTCACAGTCTTTGCCCCTCTCCTCCTCACTCTCCTTCACTATCCGCACACCCCAGCTCCCTCTAAACAAATATTCATCTCCCCCTCCCTCCTGCCTTCTCATCTGTCCTCATCTGCTGACCTACTCCTGAACCTCAGATCGCTCCTAATATCGCGCAGACCATGCCGTCCACTCTCCTTCTCCCACCTGCTCTCCCTTTCTCTACTCCTTCTCACTGCTGGTGACATAGCCCCCAATCCTGGCCCCCCGTGGATGGTACACCCCTCTTTATCACCCACCCACCACTCTCCACATAATAGTAACTACCGCAATCTATCCAACATAAAAACTATTCCCCTCTCACCCACTCCGCCGCCCCCTCTCTCAGGAGCGCTCTGGAATGCCCGCTCAGTGTGTAATAAACTGCACATCATTCATGATCTCTTTACCTCCAGCAATCTATCCTTTCTAGGCATCACCGAAACATGGCTGACACCATCCAACTCTGCCTCCCCAGCTGCACTATGCTACGGTGGCCTGCACTTCTCCCACACTCCTCGCCCTGGCAATAGACAGGGTGGAGGAGTGGGCCTCCTTCTTTCTAACAACTACAACTTCACCACAATCCCACCTCTACCCTCCCTCGACCTGCCTTCCTTTGAAGTGCACTCTGTCCGAATCTATTCTCCCTCCAACCTCCAAGTGGCTGTCATATACAGACCCCCGGGCGCCACCACTGCCTTCCTCGACCACTTCTCTGCCTGGCTTCTACACTTTCTCTCTGCTGACATTCCCACCATCATCATGGGTGACTTCAACATCCCCACTGACACTCGCCAACAAGCTGCTTCCAAACTCCTCTCCCTTGCTTCGTCTTTTGGCTTAACTCAGTGGTCCACCTCTGCCACCCACAAAGATGGAAACACACTAGACCTCATCTTCACCCGCCTCTGTCCCCTTTCTGACTTCACAACTTCCCCCCTCCCCCTATCTGACCACCATCTTCTGACCTTTTCAGCCCTGTCCTCCTCACCTACCCCCCCTGTCCAGCACCTAGCACATCCCCGCAGAAACCTTGCACACCTCAACATGCACACCCTCGCCGACTCTATCCTCCCACTGTCCTCCATATCGTCCCTCCACGACACAGACAGCGCCACCACTTTCTACAACACCACCCTCACATCAGCCATTGATTCAGTCGCTCCCCTTGTGCATGGCAGAGTGAGACGAATCAATAGACAGCCCTGGCACAACAGCCTCACTAAAAAACTTAGGCAAAGGTCTAGGGCTGCAGAGCGGCGGTGGAAGAAAACGCACTCCCAGGAAGACTTCACCACATTCAAAAATGCAATTCACACATTTCGTTCAGTCCTCACCTCCGCTAAACACGATTACTTCAGAAACCTCATATCCTCTCTAACACACAACCCCAAACAGTTATTCAACACTTTCAACTCCCTCCTTCGCCCACCACTGCCCCCTCCAACCTCCCTCATTTCTGCAGAAGACTTTGCCACCTATTTCCAAGAAAAAATCGACCTAATAAGGCAAGTCTTCTCTGCTCAGCCACCACAACCCCTTCATGTAGCTGACCACTGCCCCTCCCCCATAAACTTCCTCCCCACCATCACCGAAGGAGAGCTTGCACGTCTGCTCTCAAAAGCGCACCTCACCACCTGCGCACTTGACCCCATGCCATCCCACCTCCTTCCCAACCTCACCACCATCCTTATTCCAGCTTTAACCCATCTCTTCAACCTATCTTTAACGACTGGAACCTTCCCCTCTGCCTTTAAACATGCAACAGTCACACCTATCCTAAAGAAACCTTCCCTCGATCCAACCTCTACTACCAGCTACCGCCCCATATCACTACTCCCACTTGCCTCAAAACTCCTGGAACAGCATGTCCATGCTGAACTTTCCTCCCACCTCTCCTCTAACGCTCTCTTTGACAACCTACAGTCCGGCTTCCGTCCACATCACTCCACCGAAACTGCCCTGACTAAAATCACAAATGACTTGCTTACTGCCAAAGCGATCAAGCACTTCTCTATACTCCTACTCCTAGACCTGTCCTCAGCCTTCGATACCGTTGACCACTCCCTCCTATTACAGACCCTCTCTTCCCTTGGTGTCAGAGATCTTGCCCTCTCTTGGATCTCTTCATACCTCTCAAATCGCACTTTTAGTGTCTCCCACTCCCACACAACCTCTTCATCCCACCATCTCTCTGTTGGCGTCCCTCAAGGCTCTGTCCTAGGACCCCTACTTTTCTCTATCTACACATTTGGCCTGGGACAACTCATAAAGTCCCATGGCTTCCAATACCACCTATATGCCGACGACACCCAGATCTACCTCTCTGGCCCAGATGTCACATCTCTGCTGTCCAAAATCCCGAAATGTCTATCTGCTATATCCTCCTTCTTCTCCTCTCGCTTCCTAAAGCTCAATGTGGCCAAAACTGAACTAATCATCTTTCCTCCGTCTCACCTACACTCTCCACCTGATCTATCTATTACAATAAATAACACCACGCTCTCGCCAGTACCCAAAGTTCGCTGCCTCGGAGTGACCTTTGACTCTGCCTTATCCTTCATACCACACATCCAATCCCTCACCACCTCCTGCCGTCTTCAACTCAAAAATATTTCCAGAATCCGCCCTTTCCTCAATTTGCAATCAACTAAAATGCTAGTGCATGCCCTCATAATCTCCCGCCTCGACTACTGTAACATCCTCCTCTGTGGCCTCCCTGCCAACACGCTTGCCCCTCTCCAGTCCATCCTTAACTCTGCTGCCCGACTTATCCACCTCTCTCCTCAATACCACCCCGCTTCTCCTCTCTGCATGTCCCTCCACTGGCTTCCAATCTTCCACCGTATCCAATTCAAACTTCTAACACTGACCTACAAAGCTGTGCATAATCTTTCCCCTCCGTACATCTCCGAACTACTCTCCCACTACACTCCAACACGTCACCTCCGGTCCTCCCAAGATCTCCTCCTCTCCTCCTCTCTCATTCGCTCCTCACACAACCGACTCCAAGACTTCTCCCGAGCATCCCCAGTCTCCTGGAACTCGCTGCCTCAACACGTCAGACTATCCCCTACCCTTGCAAACTTCAAACGGAACCTGAAAACGCACCTGTTCCGAAATGCCTACAATCTACAATGAACTCGCTGCCGCCCGACCACCGTGCGGAGCTGCCGCCCGACCACCGTGCGGAGCTGCCGCCCGACCACCGTGCGGAGCTGCCGCCCGACCACCGTGCAGAGCTGCCGCCTGACCTACACCCCACCTATTGTCTCCTCTCCATAATCCTATAGAATGTAAGCCCGCAAGGGTAGGGCCCTCTTCCCTCTGTACTAGTCTGTCTACTGTAACTTGTATACGTATTTTGTATGTAACCCCCTTCTCATGTACAGCACCATGGAATTAATGGTGCTCTATAAATAAATAATAATAATAATAATATATCCTATCGACACATTGTCCATAAGGTGTCACCTTTAATGATGAGATAATATAGAATGGCAGACAGCACCAAACATTGTGAAGTCACTTCTGACAATAAAAACAATCTGCTAAAAAATTGAGTCCACATAGTGCATTTTATTATAAACCCTAGTGATTTCTGACACAAGTGAAACCAATAACATATTTACACATTTTGCATTTTTCTTGCCCATAACGTAGAGAAATTACATTTACAAGCGGCGCAGCAGTTCTTTCCATGTTTTTTAGATTTTTTACTCACTGAAAATTCTAAAACAGAACAAAAACCCAAAAATAAAGTAGACAGAAAAATGACAAAAAAAAAGACAAAACACTGAAAAATTTTATAGAGGAAAACAACTCAAAAAAGTGGTAACAAAATCGAAAAAAAGGACAAAAACAGAACAAAGATAAAAACTAAAAAATACTCTAGGGAAAAAGTAATGGAAAAAATAAACAAATTAAAGCTAAAAAGAAAAAAAAAGAACAATAATGTAAACAATAAAAAGAAAAAACAATGAAAAATATAGGTAATTAGCTAATTTTATGATAACACCTAGTGACATCTGAAACACTGTAGGGAAAAAGTAATAGAAAACAAAAAAATAAACAAAATAAAGATTAAAAAGAAGAAAAAAAAAATGAAAACGTTAAAAAGAAAAAAAGCAAAATATAGGTCATGAATAAAGCTAATTTTATTATCAAACCGAGTGACATCTGAAACACTTTAGGGAAAAAAGTCATGCAAAACAAAAAATAAACAAAATAAAGATAAAAAGAAGGAAAAAAAAAAGAAAAGAAAAATAATGTAAACAATAAAGGTAAAAAGAAAAAAGCAAAATATAATATATATATATATATATATATATATATATATATATATATATATGAATACAGCTAATTGTAATAAAGTTAAAAAGAAAAAAGCAAACTATAGGTAATGAATAAAGCTAATTTTATTATAAAAACCTAATGACATTTCAAACACTCTAGGAAAAAAATGTAATGGAAAACAAAAAATAAACAAAAGAAAGATAAAAAAAAGAAAAATAATGTAAACAATAAAGTTAAAAAGAAAAATATAGGTAATGAATAAAGCTAATTTTATTATAAAACCTAATGACATTTCAAACACTCTAGGGAAAAAAAGTAATGGAAAATAAAAAATAAACAAAATAGAGATAAAAAGAAGAAAAAAATAAAAATGTAAACAATGAAGTTAAATAGAAAAACAGCAAAATATAGGAAATAAATAATTAGCTAATTTTATGATAAAACCTAATGACATCTGAAACACTCTAGGCAAAAAATGTAATGGAAAACAAAAAATAAACAAAATAAACATAAAAAGAAGAAAAGAAAAATAATGTAAACAATAAAATTAAAAGGAAAAAAGCCAAGTATAGGTAAAAATAGTGGTTGTTATATTTTAAAACCTAATGATATCTGAAATAAGGGGAAAGAGTGAAATATTCACACATTTTGCCCTTTTCGTGAGTATAATGTAGATAAATTACATTGTTATTAGCGGTGCAGCGGTTCCTTATATGATGTTAACATGTATATTTAGTGAAAATTTAAAAATAGAAAATAAAAGACTAAAAACAAAAGGAAAAAATATACAAAAACATAAAAATAAAGAAAAAAATAAACAAAGTTGCAGGGGAAAAATACAAATAGAAAAAAACACAGTGGAAACAAAATAAAGAAAATAGGAAAAAATAGACAAATACGAGGTGGAAAGATGAAAAGAAAAAATACTCTAGGGAAAAAACTTAAAAGAAAATATAAACCAGAAATAAAAAAGGAAAAAAATAATGTAGACAAAAAAGCTGAAAAGAAAAAAACTAAGTGGAGAAAATAAACAAATAATTATGGAAAATAAGAACAAAAGGAAAAAAATGAAGTTGACAAAAACAGATGAAAAAATAGAAAAAAATCAAAACAAAAGGTAAAAGTAGACATAAATAAAAGACCAAATTAGGGAGGAATTGGTAAAGGTATGAAGGAAAATACAAAAACTAAAAAAAAGAACAAAGCTTTTGAGCTCCGGCCTATCTACTTTACAAAACCAAAAAGGGTATACAGTGTGTCCACCCATATCCTGTCCACCGCTATTAACTTGAGAACGGCGGCATCTATAGGAATAGAAGGGGTGTCTAGGTATAGTAAAGTAGCCATGAAACCACCTATAGCGCCACCTGGTGGAAAACAATGGAGTTAGCATTTTTATCTCGAAAACGGAACGAGATAGAAAAAAAAAGTGAATTAAAGTTGTAAGTCAACATCAATTCAATACGAATCGACACCTTGCATACAGAAATGCTATGATTAAGAATGTGTAAAACTCACAAGGCTGTGGACGTGGAGTGATACCTCATGGAGACCTTCCTACAAGTCATTGGATATGGTGGCTGTGTGGAGTGGCCTCCATGCTCATCTGACCTGACCCCATTGGACGTCTTTCTGTGAGGTCACATCAAACAGCAGGTGTATGCGACCCCTCCACCAACATTGCAGGACCTACGACGACGTATCACATATGCTTGTGCAAACGTGTCACCTACCATATTGCACAACATGCAGCAAGATACAGTATGCTGTGCAGAGGCCAGATGTGCATTGCAGCTGACGGTGGCCACTTTGAGCATCAAAGTTAAATGAGCACCATATGGGTGACCAGCATTCAATGTTTTGAGGGGACATGGGTTTCATATCATAGCATTTTTGTATGCAAGGTGTCGATTTGTATTGAATTGATGATGCCCTGCAACTTTGTAAGTCACTTTTTTTCTCTATCTCGTTCCGTTTTCAAGATAAAAATGCTAACTCCGTTGTTTTCCACCAGGTGGCGCTATAGGTGGTTTCATTGTGTAGCGCATGGCTACTTTACTATACCTAGACACCACTATGCCTATAGCTGCCGCCGTTCTCAAGTTAATGGCGGTGGACAGGATATGGGTGGACACACTGTATATTTCAAGCTCAGGGAATGTCCTAATAAAGCGCATTGGTTGCTCTACCTTTAGGTACCAATAGGGGGCGTTACCCTCTTTCAATATCTCATGTCACCTTAGGCTCAGCTCTTGTTTCCAGCATGTCATAGTCTGCCATGTCGGGCAACATTTTTCTTACTCGTATGGCCCTCTTCCTTTATTGGGTAATCGTTGAGCTTGACGGTGCCTTGTTAAGCTTAAGAACTGAGGAGATCTGAATGTTGTCCCTTCCCGTCCAGATGACGGACACGGCTGGATTGTCTCCTGAGGTTTCCTGTTGTAAGAAATGGATCCTCCAGCCGCAGCAACATTTCAGCTGTTTCACTTTTTGTCGGAAAGTTTTGCTGAAGATGTAATAGATGATGGGGTTGAAGGCTGTGGATGACTTGGCGAAGAGGCAGGGGAGTAAAGAGACAGTGGGGGGAATACTGGCACTAGATTGGAAAATAGACCAGAAGCTGACAATGGCATAGGGCGTCCAAGCTACCAGAAATCCAAAGCTCACCAGTACCGCCATCTAGAGGAGAAAAGTAACAAAAATATCAGACCAATTGCTACAGGAACAAAGTATTAAGTACTTCTGAGTACAGAACAAGTGAACCATGGTGGTGGTGTGGTAGCACCCCTTTAACCCTAGAACGCATACCTGGGGCCTCGCAGGCCTGCTAGGTTACTTGTTTTCTATGTAGATTTCTATGGTTGCATGTTCTAGGGTTAACTATCCATCTATTGTCGTAGCCTGTTTTCACTTTCACAGCTTTATAACACTCACCTAGGGGGCAGTCCAGTACAATGGGTGTCGCTGCTCTCGGTCCGGTGCCTCCTCCATCTTGAGCGTCCCCCTGCCCAGCCCTGTGAGCATGTCGCGAACTGCATAATTCACACATAGGCCTCCATTACACTCCTGCACATGTGCACTTTGATCTGCCCTGCTGAGGGCAGCTCAAAGTGCTGAAGTGTGCATACGCGGACGGTCTTTGACCTTTCTTTGCGCCTCCGCATTATGCTACTTTTGCTCTGCCCTCAGCCAGGTCCGATCAAAGTGCACATGTGCAGGAGCGCAATGGAGGCCTCTGTGTGAATGACGCAGGATGTGCCATGCACACAAGGCTGGGGAGAAGGATGTCAACCGCTCAAGATGGAGGAGGCGCCGGACCGTAGAGCAGCGACACCCATCGAATCAGACCGCCCTCTAGGTGAGTATTATAAAGGTGTTTTTTACATTATACAGAGCAGCCTGGGCTCTTATATACAGTATTCTGGAGTGGGGTATATAAGGGCTCACTGGTGGTGGCCGCAGCTCAAAAGGCAAAACCTGGTGACAGGTTCCCTTTAAAACAGTCCTGCCATGCAAAATAGTCAATAACCTTTCAAATAAGTTTACCTTATGTCAGAATAATTTTTGAAAAGTCCTTTTATTTTGTTAGGATAATAGAAGGCTTAAAAGTTTAGAAACATTTTTTTTTTAAATTTCATTTAAAAAAAAACAAACAAAAAGAAACTTGTTTTTTTTTTTTGAGGGACCACTTCAATTTTGAAGTGATTTTGAGAGGTCTATATGTCAGAAACACCCCAAAGGTAACCTCATTTTAAAAAGGGTATCTCCCAAAGAATAAAAAAATGTAGGAAGTTTGTTAACAGTTCAGGTGCTTCAAGGAGTTAACTTAAAGTGAAATGAAAATATGAAAAATTGCTTTTTTTTCACTTTTTCACTAATTTTGTTTCAGCCTATTTTTTTTCCATTTTCACAAGGAAAATAGAAAAAAATGGAAAAAACAATTTGCTACGTAATTTATCTTGAAGCCGCAATACCCCATATGTGATCAGAAGCTAATGTTTGGGTACATGGTAGGGCTCAGGAGGGAAGAGTTTTGTCTTTTGGAGTGAATTAGGGGCACTTTGCACACTACGACATCGCAAGCCGATGGTTGGGATGCCGAGCGCGATAGTCCCCGCCCCCGTCACAGCTGCGATATCTTGTGATAGCTGCCGTAGTGAATATTATCGCTGCGGCAGCTTCACATGCACTCACCTGCCCTGCGACGTCGCTCTGGCCGGCGCCCCGCCTCCTTCCTAAGGGGGTGGGTCATGCGGCGTCACAGCGACGCCACACGGCAGGCGGCCAATAGAAGCGGAGGGGAGGAGATGAGCGGGACGTAAACATCCCACCCACCTCCGTCCTTCCGCATTGGCGTCGGGACGCAGGTAGGAGATGTTCCTCGATCCTGCGGCTTCACACACAGTGATGTGTGCTGCTTCAGGAACGAGGAACAACATCGTAACATCGGTCATTTCCAAATAATGGAAATGACTGACGCTACACTGATGATACGAGATTACAACGCTTTTGCGCTCGTTAATCGTATCAAAAATGATTTACACACTATGATATCGACTGCGACGCCGGATGTGCGTCACTTTCGATTTGACCCCACCGACATCGCAGCTGCGATGTCGTAGTGTACAAAGTGCCCCTTAGTTTGTGGCAATCATGTTGCATTTGCCGAGCCCCTGAAATGCCAAAACATCAAAAAATCCTCATAAGTGACTCCATTTTAGAAGCAACACCCTATATCAGACTTATCTACCTCTGCAGTGAACATTTTGACCCCACAAGTGAGTCACAGAATTTTATTAGAAAAGGAAGCCAGCACAATTTTCTAAACTGTACTTATTAATGGAGATTTTTGGCAAAAAATTGCAATCTGTTGAGCTACCCTGCCACACCACGGCAAATCTCTATGTGACAGTCCTACTCTAAAATATTATTTTATTTAAAGGGTGCCATATGGCCTCACACATTTAAAAGCAGAACTGTTTATCTGTTTGAAACAGCACTTATCTGATGCTTTTCAATCCCGTACCCATGCCTGTGGACAGGACAATCTTATATATTTCTACTGGAATAGTAATGGGGTGTCTGATAGATGCTCACCCATTACTAATACCAGGGCTTGATGTCAGCTGGCAAATCACAGCTGGCATCAACCCCATATAGTACCCCGTTTTCGACCACACCAGGGCAATGAGAAGAGCCGAGTACAGCGCTAGATTTGGTGCATCTAATCGATGCGTCACCTCTGGGGTGACTGGTGGCATCTATTTTTAGGCTAGGAAGAGCCAAATAACCATGGCCGTTCCCACCTTAAAAATATCAGCCCACAGTTGTATGTTGTCCCTTAGTTGGTTTTGAAAAAATGGGGGGATCCTATGTCGTTATTTTAAATTATTTGTTCAAATAATTTAAAAAAATCAGCGTGTGATCCCCTCTATTTTTCAAAATCAGACAAGGGACAGCTGATAGCTGAGGGTTGCATCCTGCAGCTGCTGTTTACCCGTGTTGGTAATGAAAATTGGGAGAGACCACATGTCATTTTCTTGTCTAAAATTAGTCATTAATTCTGCTAAAAAGCTGTTCAAGCTATCCTGCTATCTCTCTCTCT